>NW_005198972.1:50064-52938 GCF_000372725.1 Emiliania huxleyi CCMP1516
AGAGAGTGGGTCGTCCAGAGTATCGACCTCTGGCTTGTCGGCCAGCCCCACTCTGCGGGCGCCACGTGAAGTACTCTCCTTACTCTTGATTGACGCGCGAACACATGTGCATGTGCATGCAGACGCTCCGCAACCTCCGTCCGCATCGATCGCCCTCCCTCCCTCCCTACCTACGACTGACTGTGCATACAACATCTCTCTCTCTCTCTCTCTCTCTCTCTCTCTCTCTCTCTCTCTCTCTCTCTCTCTCTCTCTCTCTCTCTCTCTCTCTCTCTCTCTCTCACTCTCTCTATAGCGAGCTATATCTGCCAAAAGCACACATCTGCGTGCAGTGGATTTCCATGTAGGTCGCGCCCAGCGAGCGGACAACCGCGGGTCTCGGATGCTCTCCCGGACGCGAGCCCACCGTGCGAGTGGCGGACCCGGAGGCGGCCGGCCCAGCTCACCCCCAGAGAGGCCATGGCCAGGGTCAGGCATAAAAGGGGGGTTTTTTCCGTCCGTCCGTTCTTGAAGCTACCTACCTACCTACCTACCTACCTTACTTATGGGGAAACTAAAAAAGAAATCATCGATCGGTGAAGGTGGGGTACTATACCAACTAGAGTGATGGTTGGTGGTACTCTCCTGCAACCACAATCCTTCTTGTGACATGGCAGGCCACTCTCAAGCCCTACAAGCATCAGATCACCCATTTGGGGAGGGTTGACATCGTGATTTCCGCGGAAATTTTCTTTTTCTGCTGTGAAAGTTCCAGCTTGAAGAGAGGGAAAAACCCGACGGGAGGGCCCAGACCTACCCTACCTACCCCGGCATGAGGCCCGCCCAAGCAAGAATAACACACACCTGTCTCTCTCTCTCTCACACACCTGCCGATGCTGGACCCCGTCTCGTTGACAAGAACGCGCTGTCCGCGCGCGGCAGCGGGCTCTCGCGCCAGTCGCGCTCGCCGTCGCCCGACTCTCCGCCCGCCAAGCGGGCCGCCTCCGCTGACTCGTCCGGCTATGAAACCGATACGCCGGACGAGGTGCAGCAGGAGGCGGTCCGCAGGGTATGCGGCGCGCTCGGCATGAGGGAGCAGTTCGAGGCGGCGATGGCGGCGGGCGAGCTGCTCGAGATGCTCGAGAGCTTGCCGCGAGGGGCGGTCGAGGCCTCTGTCCGACAGATGCGGGGTTACAACCGCACGGGCGAGTGGCCAGAGCCCATTCTCACCAGCCCTGCCCCGCAGCGCGGCCGCTCGCCAAGCCCCGTCGATGAGTGGTCAGATGGTTAGTGCCCGAGAGCGAGGGGTCCGGGGGGGAGCACAAACATACATGTAGGACGCCCAGCCTTGCCCTCGTGCCGCCGAGTGCATATCCTATGCGAGAGAGATCCCCTGTGCCCTGTGCCCAGCCCTCTCCGCGCGGCGATGCGCCCTCCCCCCTCGCTTTTGCAAAATCCTGCAAAGGTGGGGACGTGTCTGTCCTCGACCCAGCCCTAGCTTGGGATGCCCGTTGTATTTATTTATTTATTCACACACCTGAAAGATGAAGAAAAAGCGCTTCCCCTATTGCCCTAGTCATGGCGCAGGAGGGGATAGTTCGTGTGAATTGTGAATGAACTGTGGGGGCCCGTGTTGCATGTCTGACTGTGCGATTTCGCCCGGGGTTGTGCGTTTTGGTGAATGAACAGCGTCTAACCGAAACGGGAAACAGAGATCGACTCGCCGCTGAGATGATGTTCGATGGGTGGCCTTACGTCTGTCTCATATGGCCACCTTTTCAAAGTTCCGGGAGCCTCCCGCCGCGCTCTCCGAAGAGTGGCGGAGCTGGTCGACCGCGAACTCCGTGAGCCCGGCCGACCTCTCCAACGCCGCAATCCGGCACGCACTCGCGGTCACTCGCTTTTGCAGCGCGCGCTCACTCGGCTGCACGTGGGCGGAGCATCACGCGCTGCTGGACATGAGTCGCGCGCCATACGCTCACCTGTACGACCAGCACACCGTCCCGAGCGAGGCGCGTCCCGGCGCCACGAGCTGTGCGCGGCTTCACCGCCCGAACGCCTCGCAGCTGCTCGCGCTGGTCCGCGACTCGCAGCCGGCAGTGCTCACCGGCCTCCTGGACGGCTGGCCGGCAACGCGCAAGTGGACCGACGAGTACCTCGCGGCCGCACTCGGCGAGCGCAGAGTGGCGCTCTCGGTCACAGAGGGCGACTCTTGATACTCGAGTTCGCGGAGTATCATCGTATGCCAGATCATACCCCAGGGCTATACCCTGATACCCTCTTGAGAGGACCCGCATTGGGCCCCTAGAGGATAGGCTGATACCCTGGTGGGTTACCCTTCACACCGGACACGACCCCCCTCTTCACACCTCTTCGCGCGCGCTGCGCGCGCGCCAAGACAGACAACGCGCTCGAATGAGCGTCGCGCAGGAGGGAGGCGAGCGCACCACTAAGCAATGCGCTGGGCGAGGAGGGCGCTAATGGCGGCCGTCGTCGCATTTGACGGGCCCGCGGCCGCAGCCGGTGCGGCTGCAGCCGTGGGAGGGGCCGCGGCCTGCACGGCTGCGGCCGGGGCCGGCGCCGCGGGGGGCGCGGGGTTAGGCGCCGTGGCGGGCTCCGCCTTGGCGTGAACTCCGGTGTCCCCCGCCGCCGCCGTAGACACTGCTTGCAGTGTGTGATATGCACACATGCGGGCGCTGCCCAGGAAATCGTTCTCGAAGTCAACATGGCACCGGCAACATCCGGTGCTGCGCCGTCTCTTGCAGACGCATGGCCGCTATCAACAAGACTTTTGCACGGCCCACACGCGCCAGAGAGCGGATCCCCCGTATCGCCGTCTCAACTTGCGGGCGGCGGTATAAAGGTGTCAATCAGCGCCGAGCAGAGCGGCGTCGG
>NW_005198972.1:53283-54313 GCF_000372725.1 Emiliania huxleyi CCMP1516
TGCGGCGGCGCATCACACCCTCCTTCGTCGCGGTGGGCGACCGGCCCGGCGCGGTGCGCCTGTCCACGCCGGCGGGCGAGGCGGGCGGCGGGCGTGGCTCCGCCGCTTCGGAGAATGAGAGCGCGCGACCCGCAGGGGAGGGGCTGGGGGTGGAGGCGGGGAGGTCGTGGGAGGTGGCGGGTGTCGCGTTCGACGCGTACCTCGACGCCGCCCTCGAGGAGGGCCGTGCGGAGGGCAGGACCGACGCCCTTGTAGTGATGGACCTCGACGGGGGCGAGAGGGCGGCGCTCCGCTCTGCCTTTGGCTCGCTCGCCCACCGGCCGGCACCGCGGCCGCCGCTGCTGGTGGAGGCGCACCCCGGCCTCTTCAGCCCGCGGGGCGGGCCGACGTCGGAGCGCGCGCAGTATGTGGCGGCGGTCTGCCGCACGCTCGCCCTCTACCGCCACCTCTTCTTCCTCGGGCGCGAGCAGGCGCCGACGTGCGCACCCGCTACGACGACGCGCGCGCGGTGCCGCCACAGGGCGCTGCTGTACCGCTTCTCGTCGGTGCACGAGCTCGCCCGTTTCCTCGCGTCGACCAGCGAGGCCGCGCTCTGGGTGTTTGCGTCCGATGATGCGCCGAGCGCCGTTCGGCAGAGGCCGATGCCGCGGGGCGACGCTGTGGGCGCGGCGAACGCGCGGGGAGAGGGGAGCGAAAGTTGATCGATGATGGAGGGGCCAGCTCGCTCGCGGTCGCGCGCCGCGTGTAGTTTACTTCTGAGAGAGCGCAATACCAAAATCCATCCATCAGACTCCGACTTTTCGGCGTTTCCTCATTCCTGCCTGTGCATTCCTATCTAGATACCTGGAAACCCCGCACATTGGCCAGTATTCTACTGTACTCTGACGTAGCCACCTGCGACCTGGGAGCTGGGTCCTGGAGCGGCCGCACACTGCTCGGTACCCCCCCTGCACATCTAAAGTCATGGCCGACCCCCCCCCCCCCAGCAGCAGCGCTCTGCTGCTGGGGGGGTCGGGACCCCACCCCCAGC
>NW_005198972.1:55170-56393 GCF_000372725.1 Emiliania huxleyi CCMP1516
GACCCCCCCCCCCCCCCCTAGCAGGGATGGCTTTAGATGTGCAGGGGGGGTACCGAGCAATGTGCGGCCGCTCCTGGGGCTGGGGGCTGGGCCCTGGCTGGTTCAGTTGAAGTTCCGGAGTAAAAATTTACGTAAAAAATCGAACGCGTTCTCTCACGCGTCACGGTGACCCAAAATGTCCACGGGCGGTGTCGCTCGACATCCGGTCGACAGCGTGTCGACAGCGTGCCGACAGCGACACAGACCCTGTGGGACGCGTCGATTATCGACCTCTACTCGAGTACTGCTTACCCAGCCCTAGACCCAGCCTTCGAGAGTGTACCCTGGCTGTGGTCCCACACCCACTGGTGAGTGGTGTCAATCTCAGAGACCGCAGGAGGTCACGAGGGTCGAGGGGGAAACTCCCTCTCCGTCAGGGTTCCGGCTCCTAGCCAGATAGGGGGTCTGTTGACACTGACTCGCGCCAAAACGCCCTACCTACCTACCTATCCCCAGGCCGCGTTGCGAAGCAAAAAAAGATGAACAAGGCGAAAATAGGGGGCACCTACCTATTGCAGGGCCCTTTTTGGGCCAAACGACCAACCTACCTACCTATCTGGGAGGAACCAGCCAGTGTCAACAGACCCCCTATCCGGCTAGGAGCCCAGGGTCCAGGCCTCCCTCTCTCCTCGCTCTGGTCGTGGACGTGGTCCGCTCCCTCCTGGCTCCTCCCTCTGCCCCTCCTCCCACACCTCAAGAACCAAAATCGAACAGTACGCATATACAGCCTGCACAGGTTGTCGGGGACACGATCCCGGCGTGAACACAACTAACTGACGATCCGGACCGCACAGTGGCACGCACCGCGCTGTGGCGCGTGCCACTGTCTTTGTTTGAAGTTAAGAGTCGAATCAGAGCGCCGTCGGCGTTGTCCCCCGATTTTCTCCCCCGGACCGCCCGTCCGGCACCGCTCCGGGACGCACGCCGGCGAAGCACCATCAAGCTGCTGTATGTACGGCCCCGGCATCGCCTTCCAAGGCTTAGCTAGACTGAGAGATATTGTGCACATGGTTGGTCTCTACAATATATACACTGACACTTCACCTCCCAGAGCTCGTCCCGGTCCGCCACGGCCATCCTCGGCCTCCGGAGGGCCCCCGCCCGCGGCGCGGTGCGGCGGCGTCACAAATCCGACTGCAGAGCACCGGGACGCGGTCGGGCGATCTGAGGACCAGGTAGGCGTA
>NW_005198972.1:65209-69761 GCF_000372725.1 Emiliania huxleyi CCMP1516
CGCAGCCACATGCGGAGCACGTGTGCCAGGCGTCCACGTCGAGTGCGTCACTTGGCTCGCTTTCCGCGCTTCTTCCTGCTGCCGCCTGCCCGCGGAGGGCTGCCGGCCTGCGTCGCAGGGCTGCGGCACTGCTCGGACTCCTGCTCCTCCTTCGCGTGCGCCAGCGCCTCGTCAAAGCTGGAGCAGTCGAGCCACCCCCAGTCCTCCTCGTCGGCGAGAGGGCACACTGCCGACTCCATGAGCGTCCTCGGCGACGCTTGCTCGGCGACCGCGCAGCAGACGCGACGATGCTCCGCCGGAAGCCGCGGCTCGCACGCCTCGCAGACAGCGACAATCCCGCACTTGGAGCAGAGGCGGGAGCACTTGCGGTTGCAGACGATGCAGCGGAAACCGGTGGATCGAACAAAGATGGACGCCGTCTGCCGATCGGCGCAGGTGATGACCAGGCGTGTAGCCTTCTGAGCGCTCTTCTGGCAGTTCTCAACAAGCTTCGTGATCGCCACAGCCTCGGAGAGGCCGGCTGGTGGCAGCGCCGTTGCGAAGCTCAGAAGCGTGTCGGTATCATTCGGAGGGATTCGCAGCAGCGCATCGACGGTCGCTGCGTCAAGCTGCTGAAGAGTCGCTTCAAGCAAGCCCACGGAGCGCACCTTCACCATGGAAACCAGTGTGGTCGTTGGACGTTCGCGTCACGGGCGGCAATTTACGCGTTCACGGCCTCACCATTTCCAGTGTTGTAGCTCTTCCCTCGCCAGTCACAGGCGGCCAGTCGAGTCTATTTTAGCGCAGCCATCACCCACCCCCGCCGCTGTGTCTGTATGTAAAGTATGTATTGTGGCTGTGTCTGTGTCGGCGAGGGTGGTGCTGGTTGGTGGCGTCCCTACTGTCTGTCTGAATACGTTTTCCACGTATTCCAAATGACCTCCCAGAGGCCTGTATTCTGCCGTATTCCACCCGTATTCCACGTATTCCATGGAATACGCCGTATTCCAAGCTCCAAAAATGGACGTATTCCGGCTAAAAATTTTCTTCGCTCCGCGAATTCACACAGTAGGGCTGGCGTCCCCGTCGGGTCAGGGCTGAAGGCGGGGGAGACCAACCCGATCTCTCCGGCGTCCCGGGAGCGTGATTGACACCCCCCCTGCGCCAACAGCCCCGTGGAGGTAAACCGCTCGTCTAGCCAATCAGCCTTAAGCGAGCGTTCTGGCCGAGTGGCCGTTGGAATGGCCGAGGTTGGCGCTTGGCGGACTTGCGTCCTCGCATCGGAGCCTAGTGTTGTGAGAGAGAGGCAGCGAGAAATTGTGAGACACCTTTGCGCGCGCCGTGAAATTATTCTTCACGCTGCCTGTGCTGTGTCCTCCTGGTTGGTCTGACACTGGAGACTGGCTGGTCTGTCTGCGAACGAACCAGAACGTGGGGCTCTCGTCCCTACGGACTCGGCCGCGGTAACACGCGCCCGCGCGGGCCAGCCGCGCGGTTTCCGCTACTGTCAATGAGGCCCGAGCTTCATGATTGTGTACCGTTGGGATGGCGCCGGCGAGCAACGTGAGTTTGCCGCGACTTTTTTTGCAAAACGAGGTGGCCCACCGTGGCCCAGTACCAGTACAGGGTGGCGACTGCTTGGCCGCGAGGGTGGCTCGAGCGTCTCGCCGGAGTCGCTGGGTGTGCACATATATGCTGCCCTCCGGCGCCAGTTTGCTGCCATACCCGCTCGCCATCACCTTCGCGCTGCTGCTTGCAGCTTCGGCGACCGCCGCCGCTGTTGCTCTCTCCCGTGTCGACTGGCGGCCTGCTGCGCTCATCGTCGGCGCTCCCGGCAAGACAGAGGTGGACGTGCTGCTGCTTCGAGCCATCGTTGCGTTGCCGCTGGCGCTGTCTTTTGCCTTCGGCTTTGTCTGCTGGGCCACAGTCGGTCCTCCGCTGGGAAAGGACCTCCTGCTGTCGCTCAGCCTGCAGCTTCCCGCCGCGATGGTGGCGGGCGCGACGCTGATGCGAGGCCGCACCCTGTCGTACCACTTTTCCAGCAGAGCTCAGGCCGTACTCGCGAGCTGCGCGGCTGTGGCAGCGGTTGCACAACTTTTGATTGCATACACGCCGACCGGCACGGCTGGGCAGCACCACTCTGCCTTTGCAGCGAGCAGCGCGGCGCTGCTCTCGCTCAACCTCGCCCCGCTGCTGGTGATGGCCCGGCTGACCGCAGCGCAACCCTGGCAGCCCGGCCGGGAGGGCGCCGCTGACACTGACGCCGACGATGACGGCACGCCGCCGTTTCAGCCGCCGCCGCCGCTGCTGGTGAGCGCAGCTTGCGCCGTCCTCTACGCCGCCTCCCTCGCGTGGTACGCAACAGCAGGTCCCTTCGTCGCGCCGCTCGAGCCGACAGCGACGTCCCTTGCCGCGGCGGCGGTCTTGTGCCTCGACGGCCTCGCGCTGCTTCACCAGCGGAGCGGCGCTCTGTCGTCTCGCGTCTCTCTGCTCGCGCTGTGTGCGACGACGCGAGTCGTGCTGATCGCTTGCGGCGAGAGCCACGTCGCCACCGGCGAGGCCCTGCTCTACGCTCTCCATGGTGGCTTGCTCGGCCGCCGCGCAATCGCATTGCGCAACCCTCCTCCTCCCTCGCCGCTGCGCGCTTACCTCGCTTCGCTCGTTGCGGCACGGGAGGGCGGCGGAGGGGAGGCGACGTCGGTCGCCGAAAGCGGCAAGGGCGACGACGGCGGCGGCGGCACCAGTTGGGCTGAGCTGTGGCGCAGCGTCTCCTCGGCGGAAGCCTCGCTGTGCCGGCTGACGGCTGCACACGCCGTCGCTGTGCTCGCGCTTGCCGGGACTGCTTTCCGGCCGCTGACCCTCGGCGGCTGCGCGCTGCCGCAGGTTGCCCTCGGCGCCCTCGCTCCGTTTTGCCTCGTTCTCGACCTGTGGGCGGCTCACCTCTTGCGCTCGTGGCGGCGGCGCGGCGCGAGGCCTGACGAGCAGGCATTCCTCCGCGCGGCCGCGGTTTGGAGCGTGGTGTGCCTCGGCTGCGGCGCGGCGTGTGCGGCGCTGCTGCGCTGTGCGCTGCTGCTGCCGCTGGTCGGGCTCTTGCCCGGGATTGCCTTTGGCTGCTCGGCGCTCCGCAGTGCGTGGGAGAGCAATGGCTGGGTCGCCATCGACGTTGCCGGGCTCAAGTCTCTGACTGCTAATGCGAGAGGCTACGCAATACTCGGTGAGGACAACGCCGGCTCTGATTCCGGATCTGGGTCTGCAGCTGGCCGCGGCGGCGGCCTACAGCGCTCGTTTGCGCGCGCTGTGAAGATAGCCCACGAGGAGTCGCCGCGAGACGTGGCTTTGCTGGGTGGCGCAGCTGTCGTGACCGCCCAGGTCATGCTCGCTGGCGTCGCCTTCGGCTGCAGCTTGGCTTCGGCTGCAGCCGGCGCAGCACTCACGCTCCTCCTCATCGAGTCCGTCCTCACCGCCGCAGCGCTCACCGCGGCGCACCACCGCCCGGACGCGCCAGAGCCACTCCTCGCCTTCTGCGGCGCCTTTGCCGCCACCCACCTCGCCGGCGTCGCTCTCCTCGCCGCGCTGTGGCCCCCGCCACTGCAGAGGCCAGCGAGCAGTGAAGCATGCGCCTTCGAGACGGTGGGCATGATCTGGGCGCTGCTCTCGCCCCTCGCGCTCTGTGCGGCCCTGTTGTGGGAATTCGCTGACGACGTAGATCGCACGAGTGGGGCGACACCACGCCACCTGCGGGTGGCGGCGGTGGTGACCGCCGCCACCGCTTCAGCGCTGATCGTTGTAATCGCCACGATGTCCCTCGCCGTCGCTGCCCTCTCGTCGGCGGCGGTGGCATTGGCGTTCGCTGCCACATACGCTCGGCACGAGGCGGCAGTCAACGGCGGCTTTCTCGGGCGCAACGCACGCAGTGCAGTAGAAAGAAGCCTTGCAGGTGCTGTGGCGGTCGGCACTCTCGTCGGCGTTTCCTCTGCTGGCGCCGTTGCCGTAGCGGGATGGACGCTGTCGTTGCTGGCTTCGGCCTCCGTCCTCGCGGCCGCTGCTCGCGCCTCACTGCGTCGGCGCAAGGGCCAACGCTTGCGCCACTGGAGCACGTCCGACGTGTGGTGGCTCCCGCTCCCCTCGACGGTGGTGATGGCTGACGGAGAGGTGCGGCCGTCTAGCGAGCCGGTGGCGCTGCTGCTCGCCGCGGCGGCGGCCACCCTCCTCTGGTCGACCTACGCCACGCTTGTCATCGCTCCACGCGCCGTCGGCGTCGTCACAGCATGGGCCGTGGCGCTCGCCTTGATCGACCAGGCTGCGGCAGCTGCCGCGTCGACGCCTCTCGCGCTAGGCCGTGCATGTCGGCGGCCAGGGAGTGGCGGGGCTGCTGCGGTCCGGTGCTTGCTCACTCACGACGCCGTCTCCGCAGCGCGCAAGGCCGCCTTTGCTGCGAGCGTGGAGGGGCAGGGTGGAGCTCACGAGTCGAACGGCGGCACGGCGCGCGGGTCGAACGGCGGCGCAGCGCCATCGCCGGACCAGACGCCTGAAGGTGCCGAAGCGTGGCTCGTCACGCGCGAGGGCGAGGCTC
>NW_005198972.1:69861-84009 GCF_000372725.1 Emiliania huxleyi CCMP1516
ACGCCCCCCCCCCACCCACCCACCCACCCACACCACACACACACACACACACACACACACACACACACACACACACACACACACACACACACACACACACACACACACACACACCTTCCGCACTCCCAGGCAAGGCGGCCCCTAGCCGCGAGGAGAAGGAGGCGGAGCGGGCGAGGCGGAAGGAGGAGAAGGTGGAGAGCAAGGCGAGGGCGGAGGAGGCGCGCAGGGCGGAGGAGCAAGCGAGGGCGGAGAAGCAAGCGAGGGCGGCGGCGGATTTCCTCGCAGCGCGGCGGCGTCAGCGGCAGCTGGACGAGGAGCGAGCCGAGGAGGAGGCGCGCAGGGCGGCGGCGCGCACAGCAGCTCTTCGCGTGGCCGAGGCGAGGCGGCGGAAACTCGATGCCGTCACTGCCGACGGCGCCGGTCGCTTGCGACTGCTCCGCCTCAAGCTGCGCGACGCGGGCGCAGAAGCAAGCTTGCAGGCGGACGAGGTGGAGGCCGCTTCCGAGGCACTTCCGAGAGGTTGGTCTCCGCCCGCCAGGCCGACGTCGCCACCGCCGCTGGACGCTGAGGCGGTTGCGGCGCAGAGCGAGGCGGAGGAGCAGAAGCAGGTTGCAGCGTTCCAGGCCAGATGTGGCCTGTCGGAGGGAGACAATGGCAACGATGTTGTCGCGGCGGCGCGCACGTGGTATGACGAGGAGGAGGCGCGGCTGGCGCAGGCTTGCGAGGCCATGGTTGACTACGCCGAGAAGCTCGCCAGCATCGCGCGAGGTTCGGCAGACGCTCTGAGCCTCAGAGTGAGTGCGTTCGACGACGAGGATGCAGCTGCCGCCGAGGCGAGGCGTCGCGCGGCGGCAGGCGAGAGGCGCCGCGCCGCCGACGCAGCGCGGCGTGATCGGGAGAGGGAGGAGGAGGCGGCAGCCACGCGCGGCGGTGACGGCGGCGCGGACCCGATGGAGAGTCTGGTCAAGCCGATCCTCGCGCGGCACGGCGCCGGCTGCGAGTGGGAAGACGTCGCCTTCCCCGCCGCCGACGCCTCGCTCCCCGCCTCGGCCCACGGTGCGAAGTGGCAGCGCGCCCGCCAGTTGTGCCTCGCGCCTGTCGTGTTTGGCCGCTCGAGCAAGGCTGCCGACGCGGACGCCATCGATCCGTCTGATATCTCGCAGGGCGCGCTCGGCACGTGCTATTTCCTGTCCGCCCTCTCGGTCGCTGCGACGAGGCCGCAGCTGATTCGCTCCTGCTTCGTGACGACGGAGCCCAACGAGGCGGGCTGCTACTGCGTGCGCCTCTTCCGCGACGGTCGGCCGCGCCACATCCTGGTGGACGACCAGCTCCCCGCGCACGGCCACGGGCGGCCGCTCTTCGCCGCCTCCAAGCAGCGCGACGAGCTGTGGGTCTCGCTCCTCGAGAAGGCCTATGCCAAGCTCTTCTCCTCGTACGCGGCCATCGAAGGGGGGCACGTCGACGAGGCGCTCGTCGACCTCACCGGCGGCGTGGGTGGCGAGAACTTGTCCCTCGCCGAGGAAGGCCGCGACCCGGACAGGCTGTGGTCTCGCCTGACCGGGTTTGTGCACGCGGGCTACCTGCTCGGGGCGGGCTCCCCCGCAGGCACCGACACGGACGTGTCTGCGGAAGGAATCGTGCAGGGCCACGCGTACTCGTGCCTGAGGGTGGCCGAGGAGGAGGGGCACCGGCTGCTGCAGCTGCGCAACCCGTGGGGGAGGACCGAGTGGCGCGGGGACTGGTCCGACGCGTCGCACCTCTGGACGCCTCGGCTCAAGGCGAGGCTCGGCTGGAGCGACGCGGACGACGGCACCTTCTGGATCGGCCTCAAGGACTTTTGCGCGTCGTTCGCCCAGCTGTACGTGTGCAAGATCCCAAACCCGTCCTGGGCACACGCCGAGATGCAGGGGGAGTGGCGCGGCGAGAGCGCGGGCGGCTGCTCCAACTACGACACGGTCGGCGCCAACCCGCAGTGGTCCATCACCATCGGCGAGCGGCCCGTGGCGTGCCTCGTCTGCCTGGCGCAGGCCGATGCGCGCGGCACCGACCTCGACGGCGACGGCGTCGAGGACGAGCCCTTCCCCATCGGCCTCTCGGTCGTGTACAAGCGCGGCGAGCGCGTGCGCAAGCTGTACGCGTCGGACTGGTGCGCGCGGACGGCGCCCTTCCGCAACACGCGGGAGGTCTCCCTCGACGTGACGCTCGAGCCGCGCTCCGGCGGCGCAACCACGACTTACACGCTGCTGCCCTCCACCTTTGAGCCCGGACAGGAGCGCAACTTCCGCATCCGCGTCTTCTCGGACAGGCCCGTCGAGGTGGCGCCGCTCAGGTGACCGCCCGGCTTGTCACTCGCCACACTCGGACCAACCATACCTTATACACCTGTACGTGTGTTGCTACCGCCCGCGTCTCACCGCGTGGGCTATGTAATGACTCACCCTCTCGTCTGTGGTTCTTGTTCTCTCGCGCGAGTGACAGTGTCTCTCTCCTCTCTCCTCTGCGGGTACCGAAAGAAGAGCCGATTTTGTGATATCTCCGGGTTGTCGGTTTTAGAGAGAGGACCATACACTGATGTATTCACACAGGTAAGCACAATTCAGTCATCCCCGTCGTCTCTCTCCATGTACCATATAGTGGTCGCGTACCGGGGCTTTGCGGCGGGCAGCACCTCGTGCGGCGACCGAAAGTCCGAAAAGAAGAGAAGCAGGCGGTCGCCCAAAGGTGCGACGTCGAGCAGTGCATCACCTGCCGCTGCCGCTGCCGCCCCTCCCGCCTGCTCGTCCTCGTCGCCCTCGTCGCCCTCGTCGCCCTGAGGCCTGAAGAGGCGCAGGCAGCCGCCGTCGGCCTCGCTCCACGAATCGTTGGCGTAATAGACGGCCGTGAGCCAGCGACCGTTGCAGTGCGGTCCGTGCCCGTTCGAGCAGTGGTTGTCGGTGTGCCGCGCGAAGGCTGCGCCGACGCCGTACCGCGACGCCATCGGCCGCATTCGCGACATGGCCGACCCCTTTCTGGCCAGGCCTGGCGCCGCGGCCCGCAGCGCCCGAACGAGCGCGTCAGCCGCGTCGACCAGCGTGGCCAGCGGCGCCCACCGCGCAGCGTCCTCGGCGGCGTCGATCCACGCGATGTGGTCGGAGCGGGTGCGGTCGGACCTCTGTCCGTTGAGCCCGTCGCCCGGCAGCGCCACCTTTGCGGGCTCCAGCACGCCGCCGCCCCAGGCGCGCTCGAGCGCGACTCGCAGCGCCACGCCGCCAGCCCGCCCGAGGAAGCCGTCGACCACTACGTGGTTGCGACAGCGGAGCGTCTCCGCGATGGCCGCGAGCGCGCCGTCGCTCGACCACCAGGCCCGCCCATCCCGAGCGTGCGACGCAACCTCGGGCTGGACGCTCGAGGTGTCGGCCGACAGCAGCGGCGGCGGCGGAGCGCCCGCAGGCACGAGCCCGTTGGAGAGCTGGTGGTACAACACCTCAGCCCACCCAGGCCACTCGGGCAGGTCGAGCTCCCAGGCGAGCGCGAACGCCTCGCGCATCTTGGTCACGCCCTCGGCCACAGCGTTCGCGTCGCACAGAGCTTCGCCCTCGATGTAGAGGAGGACAGCGGGAAGCCGGTTAGACTTGGCGGTCGGAGCCCACGGAGTGGTGAACTCGGCCATGGTTGTGGGCGAGGTGCGCACTGCCTTCGTGTACGGCAAGCGAAGAGGACGCGCCTCCGCCCTTCGCACGTGTATTCTTTTTTTTGGGCAAGGCGTCTATTCGGTGCTCTGCACGTTAGAGCGTCCGGCAGGTCCGGCAGGCACCCTGCCGGACGCAAATGGGGCCGCCTGGTGGCCTCCGAGCGCCAGCCGAAGCAACCCTCGGCGTGCCCCGACACCCCCCCGACTCATGATGTGCCGCTCTTGCCTGTGTGGCCGACGGCGGGACTCCGTGCGCGGCTGCGCCGCAAACTCGTCACTGCCGTCGTCACACCTGTCCACAGATGCGACGGGTGCCTGTCCGACCGCGACAAACAGGCCTCGTTGCGGATCGCCAGCCCGCCCTTTGCCTCCGCAGACGCCCAGCTAGCCGAATCGTCGTTACCTTCCGCAGACCGACTTCGCGAGCGAGCGGGCGCGTTCTAGATGACGGTCTAGCCCAACTCACCGGCCTTGTGGCCTGAAACCGATTCTGAGCCCTGCCTCCCCCGAGCGGGTATGGCCGCTGCCCGGCGGCCCGCGGTACGATTCGGTCCCGCCACCTCCCCGCCGTCCCGGTTCCCGCAGGTGAATTATTGCGATTTCGCCACCCTCCTCGCCGCCCTCTCCGCCACTGTCGCCTCCGCGCTCTCCTCCGCTGTCGCCGCCGCCCTCGCCTCCACCGCCCTCTCCGCCACCCTCCCCGCGGCCTTCTCCACCGCCCTCTCCGCCGCTCTCTCCTCCGCCGTCGCCGCCGCCCTCGCCGCTGCCGTTGCCGCCGCACTCCTCCCCGCTGCCGCCCTCACCCTCCCCGCCGTGCCGTCGGTCTCGCCGTCGCCTTCTTCCGTGTCGCTGTCGCCGCTCCGCCGTCCGTGTCGCCGTCGCCGCCTCGGATCTGTCCGTGTCGCCTTCGCCGCCTCCGTCCGTGTCGCCGTCGCCGCTGCCTTCCTCCGTTTCGCCATCCCCGCCGCCGATCTCACCTTTGCCGCCTCTCCATGTCGCCGTCGCCGTGGCCGCCGTCGGTCTCGCTTTCGCCGCCTCTGTCCTTGTCGCCGTCGCCGCCGCCGCCGTTGGAATCGCTCTCCCCGCCGCCGTCGGTCGTGTCGCCTTCGCCGCCTCCGTCCGTGTCGCCGTCGCCGCTGCCTTCCTCCGTCTCGCCCTCCCCGCAGCAAGCTCGCTTGCCGTCGCCGTCGCCGCCATCGGTCTCGCTTTCGCCGCCTCCGTCCGTGTCGCCGTCGCCGCCTCCGTCCGTGTCGCCGTCGCCGCCTCCGTCCGTGTCGCCGTCGCCGCTGCCTTCCTCCGTCTCGCCCTCCCCGCAGCAAGCTCGCTTGCCGTCGCCGTCGCCGCCATCGGTCTCGCTTTCGCCGCCTCCGTCCGTGTCGCCGTCGCCGCCTCCGCCGTCGGATTCGCCTTTGTCGCCTGCTCCGTCCGTGTCGCC
This sequence comes from Emiliania huxleyi CCMP1516, assembly GCF_000372725.1. Classification (NCBI taxonomy): domain Eukaryota; phylum Haptophyta; order Isochrysidales; family Noelaerhabdaceae; genus Emiliania; species Emiliania huxleyi. The sequence continues at coordinate 74,967 of NW_005198972.1, forward strand.
CTCGCCGCCGTCACAATTCGGCATACACACAGTTTGCACATCTGCAAGTTCTTCTTGATGCACACGGCGGTGCAGCCCCCGGCCATAGCGGGCAACTCAAGGCATCGACGCTCTCGCCGAAGCCCCTGTGCACCTCCCGGCACTTGCCGCCGTTTTATTCGGCGCAATGGCCGGCGTTGAAGCTCCGAACCCAGGCGCAGCCGAGCCCGTTTCTTTCAGAGACAATACCAACAACCTCTTTCACTCATTCTTAAAACAGTACCGGCCGGGATTTCGAAGATAGTGCTAAAATGGATACCTGGAGAATGGCATTTAATTTCGCGGACCGGCTCTTAACAATCAGGTCATGTCACCGCTTAATGTGCATGTGCGTGGCCTACGTCAGAGACCAAGTGACCAGCCGTCCCGGGCAATTTGTGACCCGTCTACGCCCTCGCGCCTCGGGCGCGGCCGGCCGCCGCCGGCTGCCCCGTTGACTTCTCCGCCGCGCGCTACGCGTTCGTTCGCAGTAATCTGGCTTAGTTCAGAGAGGTCGGGTCCAGTCTCTATGCGTATCACAGCGCGGCGCTGGCCTGCGCATGTCGGGCATGTAGTCGAATCAATCAATCATCCCGCCCGACATTTGATGTTAGTGGCAAAACCGCGGAACCGAAAATGGCGTTTAATTTTGCGCACCTGCTGTCCGCCGCCTGCGGCGGCGCTGCGCGCCGCCTACGCGCGCTGCGCGCGCGTTTTTTCTCTCTTTTTCTCTCTTTTTCACAGTGTAATTTTACCGAAAAAATGCCTTTTTCGGCGCCCTTTTCCCTTAAACCGGACCCTTTCTCTTTTCCCCCATTCCTCTTCTCCCTTTTTTTTGCTTGGGCGGGCCTTTTGCTGAAATTCTGCAAAAACCTCGGCCCCTGCGGTGCCCCCACCTACCTACCTACCTACCTACCTTACTTATGGGAAGCTAAAAAAGAAATCATTCGATCGGTGAAGGTAGTAAAAAAAAACTAATGTGGTCCTTGCGCGAGGGGAGCTCGATAGACTCGAGGGGCCAGGATACGCCGCGAGGAGGACGGAGTTGCGCCGAAAGGCAAAAGAAACCGCGAGAACAAGGGACCGGCAGGCGGCGGCGTCACAGGACGAGGCAGAAGAGAACGACGCGACAGAGGAGGAAATGACAAGGGAGAGAACGACGAGAGTGGGACGACCGCGAGGTGGCATGAAGGTTGCAGCGAGAAGCGGCGAGAGTGGAGAGACTGCGAAGAGAGATAGGAAGAGGCAGACTCCCTAGGGTGGGCGACGGCTAGCGCACCACACACCTCTCCTTAAAATCCCTGTGTGGTGGCGGCGTGCCGTCCTCCCATCCCTCCCTTGGGTTGTCTGTTTTCTTTCTTTCTTTCTACTATACCAACTAGAGTGATGGTTGGTTGTACTCTCCTGCAACCACAATCCTTCTTGTGACATGGCAGGCCACTCTCAAGCCCTACAAGCATCAGATCACCCATTTGGGGAGGGTTGACATCGTGATTTCCGCGGAAAATTTCTTTTTCTGCTGTGAAAATTCCAGCTTGAAGAGAGGGAAAAACCCGACGGGAGGGCCCAGACCTACCCTACCTACCCCGGCATGAGGCCCGCCCAAGCAAGAATAACACACACCTGAAAGATGAAGAAAAAGCGCTTCTCCTACAACTGTATTGCCCTAGTCATGGCGCAGGAGGGGATAGTTGTATAGTTCGTGTGAATTGTGAATGAACTGTGGGGGCCCGTGTTGCATGTCTGACTGTCACTGTGCGATTTCGGGGCCCGGGGTTGTGCGTTTAGTGAATTCACTTACCTACCGCCGAAGCAAAAAAGAATACACCCGGCTGTACCGAGGCAGGCATTCTGGCCGCGCCAGAGAGAGCACGACCCGATGGGAGGAGGACACTCGTCCACCTCTCAAGCCACCCGTGCTGCGGCTACTCTTCTCGCCGAACACACCATGCCCGCCCGAGGTGAGGCCGTCGAGGCGTGGGTGCGCGACGAGATGGACAAGCTCGAGTCTCGTCGCGAGCGCCCAGACGAGACGGCCTGGGAAGTGGAGACGCGGAGCAGCAAGGCTCGGCGCGAAGCGGACGCCGCAGGCCTCGCGTCGCTGCCGCCCGAGCTGCTGCAGTTCGTGTGGGAGCACTCCACCGCCCGCGACCTCGCCAACCTGGCACTCACGAATGCTCACTGGGCACTCGCCGTTGCGCCCGCACGCCGCGACTTCTGGCAGAAGCACGATGAGATGTGCGTTGCGCTGAAGAGCGCCCGCAGCTTCGAAGACATGGAGGCTGCGTCCAGCACGCTGGGCCTCCGGGTCAATCGCAGCCACGACCTCATGCACATCGGCCTGCGCCACTTTCGAGACGAGGAGCGCTTCGCTGAGCTGCAGCAGCAAGAGGCGGCTTCACCTCCGTACTCAGCATTGCGCGCACTCAGATTCGATGGCATCAACGCGTCGGATGCCATCGCGCGGCTGGAGTGCGCGAAACAGCATTTGGTGGTCCGCGAGCGTTGGCTGATCGATGGTGGTCCGACCTCTTCCCGCTCCATCGGCAATGAGAGTGCTCTCGTCGTCGCGACGACCATGCGGCTGCTGCCCTCCGCGCTGATGGGCGTGTGCATGGACATCCTGCAAGGCTGGGAAGAGCGGGTCCTCAATCAGGACGGATCGTACTACATGTGTGAGGAGCCGGCTGCACTCGTTGGCTTCGCTCTCGGCCACAACCTGCACCGCACCAAGTGGGATGGCCCGATGCTCACGCAGCTGCTCGAGAAGGCGGTCGAGGTGACGTGTACAGGTGAGGACGTCTCCGAGGCGATGGTCGTGTTCAGCCTTCTCCAGCAGCTGCCGTTTGAGCAGATCATGTGCGCGGCCAGCTCCTTCAAGCCGCTGAGCGAGCCTGGCAACATGCGCTTCTTCTTCGAGCTCTTCTTTTGCGAGATGGATGACGAGCACCCCTACTTTTGCCTCGGGCACTGCAACTTTGGCTACAACACCCCTGCTGCGACGCTCTGCGAGGTTGTCAACGCTCGTGCGCTAGCCGAGCTCATTGCCATCACGGTTGAAGAGGAGCAGCAGTACGCGCAGAACGACGACCAGTACCACCACAACGAGGCGCCCGACTACCACGAGCTGACGGTCGACCTACTGCGCCGCTGGGTGGAGGCCAACAATTTCCCCGAGTCGCAGCTGCCGCGCGAGGAGGAAGACACCTTCTCTGGCATTCTGGCCTCGCTCCCGGACGAGGTCAAGGACTCGATCGCTCGCGACGCTCTCTCGTGGGTGCTCGGATGCAGCCGGCTGCCCGCGGCGGCGAAGCGGATCTGCAACATGCTTGCATGAGACCATGGCATGAACTTTTCATTGACGCACATACACGCGAGTCGCGAGAGAGCCGTGGCGGCAAATGCGCGAGACATGGCGCGCATGGGCGATGGAGCGAGAGACAGGGTCGAGGGAGGGAGCCGAGCACGCACGCAGTGGGAGTCTATGCGCGCTGGGACTGCGCCCGCTGGGACCCACAAACTGATCTGAAACGAATATCGCGTACCTAGGTACGGTGAAGATAAAATACAGAGACCCACATGAATCAAAACCGTAGTTGGCACGTCGCGCCCCATGACGACATGTGCATGTGACGCCCCGCTTGCCCCGTGGTGTTACCCCCTTACTCGTACCCCCCTCTCAGCTCTCTCTCCACACACAATACTCACACGACGCGCCTACTCTTACTCGACCACACTCATCAGCAATGAGACACCCGCCATGACCCACTTTGATGGCGGCTTTTTGGTCTTCAGCCCGGCCGTAAAGACGTAGGTGGGGCCGCGGAACTGCGTCTTGTAGACGGGGCACGCGTACTGATCTCGGCTGTCAGCCTTCTCCACCGGCACAGCCTTGACGAGCATAACTGGGAGCTTCGGGTACAGCTCCTTCATGTTTGCGTCCTCAATCACCCCGCTGTTGACGTCCCAGCGCGCGCCGTCCATGTACATCCCGTAGATGTACGCCCCCTCGCGGACCGCGCCCTCAATCTCCTCCGGCCCCCTCTTGGTCACGTCGACCGTCGTGACCACCCGGTCGAGCGGCCACTCGTTCTTCCGCGCGGTCACCTGCATGACCGCGGTGAGGAAGGCCTGCGGGTTGAAGAGGCCCGAAATCCAGGTCACCTTGGGCGTGTTGAGGTCCGCCGTCCACTCCACCAGCTGCCTCTGCCGATCGAGGAAGTCGGCGAGCCAGGGCGAGAGCGGCGCCAGGGACGGCCACGCGAGCGCCTCCCACGTGCTCGGCACCCTGTTCTCGAAAAGCGCGTTCATCAGGTCCTCCATGGGCTGCGAGATCGACAGGTCTCCCCGGAGGCCCGCGTCGAGCTCGCGCAGCGAGCGGCCCATCTCAAAGACGAGCAGGTTCATGCGCTCGCACTCCTGCAAGAAGAAGGCGACGTACGGCGTCCGCTCCTCCACCCTCTCCTCAATCTCAATCATCAAGAAGAGTTCCGGCAGCTTCTCCAGAATCTCGTCCAGCTGCTGCTTCACCCGCTCGCCCATCGTCATCCCGCCCTCGCCTCCCCCGCCACGCGGCTGCAGCTCGGAGATGGCGCTGAAGAGGTCCTCGGCCTGCCGCGTCATGAAGTTGATCTCCGAGTTCGGATGCAGGCCGTACGCGGCGGGCGTCTCGCGCTCGATGTTCTCCTCCACGTACTCGAGGTACTCCTTGTACGACAGGTTCGGCGGCGACTGGAAGCCGGGGTAGAGCGCGATCCCCTCCACCAGCTCCTCCCGCACGTACGCCTGCAGGAAGGTTGTGCACAGCCGCCGGTCCCAGTTGTCGGTGATGTGGCCACCGTACATGATCTCGCCGAAGAGGTACCTCAGGTCGTCCCACGGGATCTTCGAGTTGGTCTCGAGGTAGTTGTTGGCCACCGCGATGCACACCATCAGGTCGCCGGTGTTGAAGGGGTAGCCGCGGTTCCACCCCATCGGGCCAAACTTCCGGCGCTCGCAGACCACCGAGTGGAAGAAGCACAGCGAGAAGATGATCGCCTTGAGCTCGCCCTGCTTGGACGAGCTCTCCCAGATGGTCGCGTCAAAGTTCTTGAACGCGCGCAGCAGGTTCGCCTTGAGCCCGCTCGGCGGCTCGTTGGTCAGCTTGATCGACTTTTGAAGGATTGGCACCGGCACCACCTTTTGCGGCATCGCCGTGAGGAAGACGCGGAACTCGGGGTGGGCCCCCTCCTCCAGCGACGCGAGCTTCTTCTCCAGCTTGGGCAGCCAGTTGGCGACGAGCTCGATGTTCTCGAGCATGACCCACCCGCCCTCAACGTAGCCCTGGTCCAGCGCCTTCTCCGCGACGGGCTCCTGCCCTTGACCGAGCGACACCCCCTGGAACTTGCCCTCGTCCTCGGTCTTGCCCATCGTTTTTCCGAGCGCGCGCACGTCGGCAGCAGGATCGACGCCGGGCGAGAGCAGGAAGAAGATGGGCACCGCTGGCCCGGAGTCCTCGAACGAGAGGAGCAGGTCAAAGTTGATGGCGGTGCCGTACTTTGCGCCGAGGACCTGCTCCACCCACCGCGAGATGGCCAGCGTCATGCGGTCCGGCCGCATGGCGCGGATGATGAGGAGCTGGTGGAAGCCGCTCAGCTTCTTCCACTCCTGCGGCAGCGGGTTCGCCTCGGGCTGCTCGAACTCGCACCACTCCTTCCACCGCTTCCACGAGCCCTCCACGTCCGCCGGCAGAGACGCAAACTCCTCGACGGAGGCGAGCGCCTGAACGGAGCCCCAGGCGGCGTCGGGCAGCCACGACTGGAGCGGATTCTCCTTCGAATTGTCGCGCGGGTTGCGGATGAGCAACATGAGCTCGTCGCTCTTGATGGCCGGCTCGCCCTTGTCGTTGGTCTGGCCCAGCAGCACCTTGACGGCGAGCTGCGTCGCAAAGATGAGCCGGTGCCGCTCGAAGAGCCCACGGGTCACGAAGCTGAAGACGGTGTAAGTGATCGAGTCCTGCAGGTTCGCGACGCGCTCCTCGACCGACTCGGCCGGCTCCGCCTTTGCTAGCGCCTTGTCGAAGATGAACTTGAAGGCCGCCAGAGAGTACTGGTACATGTGGTCGATGATGCACAGCTGGTTCATGATGAAGTACATCAGCGAGCCGCGGTTGCCGTTGGGCCGGTACGACTCGAACGCCTTGGCGACAGAGGCCTCGGTGATCTTTGCCGCCTCGACCTTCGCGTTGATGTCCTTGACGGTCGCCTTTGTCACCTCGAGCGAGACGATGAGCTCCTCGTTGGCGAGGATGTCTCCCTCGGCGGTGGCGAGCAGGTAGAGCAGGTTGTCCTCGAGCTCCTTGAGCTTAATCACAAACTCATTGTTCTGCTTGATGAGGCTCGACTGCTCCTCGAGCAGATCGGGGCGCTCCTTTCCAACCACCACCGCGAGCAGCTGGTCCTCCTGCGCGGGCGCACCAGCATGTTTGCCGGCGGCTGCGGCAGGAGCGTCTGACCCATGGACTGCCCAAGCGCGACGTACGATGCTGAGATTGTCTTGTGGCAGTTCTCGAGCACCTCGCGCGCCATCATCTCTGACCAACCCTGCGGAGGGCACAGGACGGCGGCGCTCAGGGGCGGCGCAACATGACCTAGCATTGCCTCGAGCAGAGCCAGTACGCCGGCTGGGGGGGGAGGGGGGGCAGACGGGCGAGCTGCCTGCTGATTCTCCGGATTCGACATGATGGGAAGGAATACTCCCTCCATCAGTGCATGCATCGACTCGAGCAGCTTGGGCGAGAGGTCAAATATGATGATGTTTGCCATCTCGTCGGGCTTGGTGTACCGAGCCGGCTGCGGCTTGAGCATGCAAAGGAGCTTCTTTTTGTTGCTGGTGGGCGGCGCGGAGAAGCATGACATGTCCTTTGCACCATCAAGAAAGTAGATCGCGCTGCAATCCTCCGAGTCAAAGAACTTTAGGAGCGGCGCCCCCGTCTCCTCTCCGCTCGCCATCTTCCTGTACTTGTCCGGCTTGCTCATCTTGAACAGCCCCATGACCCGCTCCTCTACCCAGAGGGAACGCGCATCGGACGCGGGCTCCATGGCGGAGGCAGCGCGCCCCCCGGAGGCGAGCGCCTTTGGCAGATGGGCTCGATCGTTACGAGCTGCACTTCGTACAAAACAGAATTTTAGTGTGAATTCAAGGTAAGCCCGGCAGCCCCCGGGGGGGGGGGGGAGAGCGGAAGTTTGCCCGGCACACTCCGCAACAGAGAAAAGGAAAATGAAGAAAAGTCCGGGAATTCGTGGCCCGCCCGCCGTCCAAGCGCCACCCTGGGCATCATACACACACATGCGGGTTGTAGCTTTAGCTGCAGTCGGCGCAGCGACGGTGCTGTGGTGGTCGCAGTCGCGACGGAGGCGGGCCAGTGTTCGTGAGCAGTACGAGGAGCTTGCAGGTTCGTACAACGAACGGTGGGCGGCATATGTCCAGGCGACACTCAACGCGTTCATGTCCTGCGCGTCCGAGCCGCTCCGCGACCTCACAGCCGGAGATTGCGTGCTGGACGTCGGGACGGGCACGGGTGCCGTGCCACGAGCAATCTTGCGCAGCTTCCCGGGGCTCAAACTCTCAGCTGCAGACCTGAGCGAGAGCATGATTGAGACGGGGAGGCACGAGTGCCCGGCCGTCGACTTTGTGGTTGCGCCAGCAGAAAGCCTGCCCTTCGCATCCGGCAGCTTCGCTGCTGCCACCACGCTCTCCTCCCTCCACTTCTGGACAGACCCGGAGAAGGGGCTCAGGGAGATGCACCGCTGTCTGAAGCCTGGAGGCCGGGTGGTGCTGAGCGACTGGTGCCACGATTTCGTGGTGTGCAAGATGTGCGCCTGGTACCTCTGGCTCACGCCAGGCCACTCCAAGGCGGACTGGTCCATTCTGACGAGTCGCGATGTGAACGGGATGCTGACCAAGGCGGGATTTGTCGACGTCGCCTTCACCACCTACAAGGTCGACGCGCGCGTCTTTGGCCGCTGGTGGTTGCCGCGCTGGGGCATGATGGCCTTTGTGGCGCGGAAAGCCGAGCAAGGGAGCTGCGCCGTGGGCCGCGATTCGCGCGAAGGGAGGAAGCGAGAGCGAGAGTGAGTCACCGTAACATTCTTTTTCTCGGTGTACCTGTGTGTTAGTGTGCCCGTGCGCGCCAGTGCTCTCTAATTAAGGGCTACGCTTAGCTAATTCTTTTTCCTTCTTCTCCACTCGTCGAGAGTTCGTCGAGTCACTCTCACTGGGCGCGCGGCGCATCATCGCCTCTGATATGTGGAACCATCCCCCTCCCTATTCGCACATGTACGGCGCCCGGCCAGGTTACCCGCCGCCGGGCTACATGCCAGGCTACCCACCACCGCCGGGAGCCTATCCGCCCGGCTACCCTCCTCCGGGTTATCCACCGCCTCCAGGGTACGGTGCGCCGATGCCGCCGCGGCCGCCGGGTCCCCCCGTGCCCCCGTCTGGCCCCGTGCCGCCGCCGGGACCGGCGCCGCCAGCTCGGCTGCCCCCTGAGCGCTCGTGCACGCTCTACATTGGCAAGATCCCGGCGGCGGCGGCGGACGCCTTCATCGCCGAGCTCCTGTCGTGCTGCGGGACGCTGATGCAGTGGAAGCGCTCGGTGGACCCCGAGTCGGGCCAGTCCAAGTCGTTTGGCTTCTGCGACTTTGCGACGGGCGAGGGCGTGCTGCGCGCACTCCGGCTGCTGCCCGCGGTCCGGCTCGGCGGCGCCGACCTGATGCTCAAGGTCGACCAAAAGACGCACGACTTCCTGAAGGAGTACGAGCCGCAGCGCAAGGCGGCGCTCGCCGCGCTCAAGGGGACGCCCAGCCCGGCCGACGCGACGCAGATGCTCCCCGGCGCCGACGAGGAGAAGGACCCTCACGCCACGGCGCGGCTCTCCGAGATCACGCAGGCCTGGAACGCAACCTACGCGCCCGAGGAGAAGGACAAGAACGCACAGGTGGCGTCGCAGCTGCTCACCTCGCTCACGTCGGGCGCCGCTCCGCCG
>NW_005198971.1:0-1817 GCF_000372725.1 Emiliania huxleyi CCMP1516
CGCCGAGAAGGAGGCGCCGGCGCTCAAGACGCTGCACCTTGCCGACAACGGGATTCGCGATGCGGGCATCGTGGCGCTAATGGCTACGGCGGCCGAGGGCAAGCTGGCGAGTATCGAGGAGTTGGTCCTCGAGAAGAACCGGTTTGGTGACGCGGGTGCCGACGCGCTTACGGCGTCAATCTCGAAGGGCAGCTTGCCGAAGCTGAAGTACCTCAAACGCTGAGTCGAGCCGACCTGCGCCAAGGACATGCGTACGACTCATACGGGGCCCGCGGCGCGAGGCTCGTGACTTGTATTATTGGGGTGGGCGTCCAACCGCGACTGCGAGATAAATAAATAAATAAAAACGGACACCTCTACTAGGAGATGGGTAAAAAGGAACAGGTACCCGCCGTGCGGTCTTTGTGCAGAGTTCTTTGTGGGAGTGGTCGGCGACTAGCCGGGGTCGTCCTCCCGATGGGGGAGTAGCACTAGCCGTCTTCCACATGGTCCCTCGGGTACCCTGCTGCTCCTAATCTCGTCGCACATCCTCGTGGGGATTGATAGAAAAGGACGTTAATTAAAATTCAACCCAGAATGCAGAGAAAGGGAAAAGTAGAAGGACCATGCTCCATGGATCGCACGGGGGCGGGGACCTGTTCCTTTTTACCCATCTCACCTCGAGAGGTGTCCGTTTTATGTGGAGGGGCCAAAGGACGCTAGACGGGTCTCGGGTCGGTGGGCATAAACCGGCGAAAAACCGGCCTCCATCGCACTAATCCCGACCCCCGGTTTTTTCGCTCAGGTTTTCAAACTTGTTCTATCATAGTTAGCTGCTAAGTGAGAGCAAGTGGCACATCGCGTTCTCACCACGGTCGCCGCTCATGGCGCGGCGCGCCTGCGCAGCGCGGCCCCGAGAGGGGCCGCCTGGCCACCGCTGCCACTGCGCCGCACGGATTTCACCCCACTTTCGCGACTGTGGCCGTCCAACAGTCTGCCGGCGCGGCGGGCGCATTAGAATGCGCCCGCTGCGCCGGCAGACTGTCAGTGCTATCCCGGGCGGCGCGCCAGCGAGCCCGGACGCTGGTCAGCCGCGAGGACAGCGCCATCGTCATCGGCGTCTCCTGCAGCAACTTCAACAGCACAAGGTAGCCGGGTCGGAGGCCTCCCGCCGAGCTGCCGAGCCACCCCGCACCCGCGCCACCCTGCCTCAGGGAGTCAGTTGAGAGGGTGCGCAAAACCTTACCAAAACTGGCACGGGTCACGCGCCGCTCGGGAGCCGCGGCGCAGCCTCCAGAGACTGCAACGACAGCGAGCATACGCGCACGCGACTAAGCAGCTAACTCGAGGGGTTTCCTCAATCAACCGAACGCACTAGGCTGGCGAAAAAACCGGGGCGCGGGATTAGTGCGGGTGCATGGAGCGCCCCGGGTGTGGACGGAGATCGAGACGGAGGGGGCAGCGGTCAGGGCGCGCGAGAAAAGAAACGAGGGAAACTAAGACGCATTTCTAAACATTTGACGTCATATCGCCTGGTGAACGCTGGGCGCCAGACCGCCGACGGGTGCGTTGTCTTGCCCAAAGAGCCATCTCTTCGGCCCGTACTGGTGTGCTGGTGGGACAAACCTGCAGGCCGCGGGTGGCGGCATCGGCTGAAAGCGGCTCGCGAAGTCCTGAACGCAAACGCTCGTCGAGTTGACCAGGGAGAGCGCGACGTCGCTTGGTGCTCGGATCGGCTGCGATAGCATCGTTCGTGCCGCGCTTCGAAAGAAGAGGTAGCCCGCCGTGCTTATGATTGTGTTGGGGCTGTCGTGGCGGTGCACGTCGGCATGCCTATC
>NW_005198970.1:0-1817 GCF_000372725.1 Emiliania huxleyi CCMP1516
ATTCATATTATATTTATATTGCATGCTTTAGATAGCTAGGTCTCGAGATCTATACATGTTTTCGACGTACGCAAAACCTCACGGCCTCGGAACACGAAGCCGCGACGATTATATCGTCGTACTGCCTCGTAGTACCGTGTACTACCATATAGTAGATGTTTTGGCCCCTGCTCCGCAGGCGTGAGAATGGTGGGCAGGGAGGCTGCGACAGGAGGGAGGGGAGGTGGGGTGGGTGAGAGAATGAGAGCGGACGACGGTGTGACAACACTGATGCATGCACGACCCTCGTCGCTGCCCGGGGATTGATCTCCCACTCTTGTGTGTCATTACCCATTCACACTCTCGTGTGTCTTTACTCGATCCCAATTATTGGGAATTGGGTTCGTATATTCATTCAACGACGTAGTCTACAAAGGGTGTGCGATCGCTCCTGCGTGCACTGCCCGGACTCGTCGCCTGGGACGGCGGCTGTGGACCCGCCTCCCAACAACGTGGTAGCGGCGGCCGTCTCGGGCCGCCGCGTCTCCATCATGGAGACGAATATTAATGAGCCCAACACCACCTACTCCGCCGACAAAGTGCTTCTCGACCGATTCAACCAACCGATCAAGTACGAAGGCAACCCTGCTGCGCTCGCCGGATTGGCAGAGGAAATAGTCGATGCCCTCAAGCGCCAACGCATCTTCTACCCACTCTTCGCAAACCGCGCGGTCGCCAAGCCTGACGGCAAAATGCTAGTCGCCGACAGAGACTCCGCACTATTCGTCAATGGCACCTATGATGATGGCGAGACGTATGGCTACGATAAGCCCTGCCCTCCGTCAGTCAAGCGCATTGAGACGTACACCGCGCTCCGGACCGCTCAGTTCACCGAGCTCGAGTCTGACGCGGCGCGCACCGCATTCCAAGCCAGCACTCCAGCCTTCACATCCCGACAGCTCGATGCCGATGAGAGAAAAGAGACCATCGTGCAAGAGCACTTCGTGCTGATGGAGCTACAGCGGCTTGCGAACGTGATCAAACTCTGCTTCAAGGACTTCCCTGCGCACTTCACGAGGTTCTTCAGGGACTGCGAGAACGACGGGATTGCCATCCTCCAGAAGCTTCCAACCGTCCAGTACACCGAGGAAGAGAGCGCGATCGCGATCAACGCCGCGTCGAACTTTATTCTCACTGGCGCGCCTCCGCTTCTCAACAATGACACCTTCGACGACTGGATAAGGGACTTCGAGAAGACGCAGCGGCGCGTCCCACCTGCTCTGCGCGTCATCGCCTCCGACACCGCCAAGATACAGAGGATCGACCATCTCTTCGTCACTCAACCCGACATCTCCAACGATTGGCGGACCCACATCAGGGTCGAGAGGTACATCAAGAAGGAGAGTGGCGAGGTCGTATCCTACGAGTGGTACGTCGAGCAGGCAGAGTCTTTCCTCCGCCGTCGAGCCGCCCAAGACGCGCTGCGTGACGGGCTTGCCAACAAGGTTGCCCTCGCTGCCGAGGCCTCCGACAAGGACCTGTCCAAGCAGATCGCCGCGATCGTCGACGCCAAGCTCGCCACCGACCCCAACAAGAACGGGACGTCCGAGCAGGCCAAGAAGAAGGCTGAGGCCGACGTCCGGCGGGCCGCGATCAACGCTTGCAAGGACGGCGAGGGAAAGTTCTTCACCTGGTGCTCGTTCATGAAGCTCTGCGTCTGTAAGGAGCTTGGCTTGAGCGACGGCAAGCACCACTTTGAGAGCGGCGAGTGCCCGCTCAACAAGCCCGGCTGCGACCCTGCCAAGCTCGCTGAGGCCACCGAGCTGAGACGGCGACTC
>NW_005198969.1:0-1817 GCF_000372725.1 Emiliania huxleyi CCMP1516
ATGGGGAGATATGAGGAGATATGGGGAGGTGGCGAGGTCGCGAGCGGAGGCGACTTGCTCGCGAAATCTCTCCGTCTCTCCCCACCTCTCCCCATCTCTCCCCACATCTCCCCACATCTCCCCACATCTCCCCACATCTCCCTAGGCTACTTGCTCGCGACGCCGCACCGCGTCTTGGCGACGGCCGCGCCGCGCCTCTCCGTCCCCTTCTTCTACAACCCCGCGCTCGAGGCGATCTCCTCACATCTCCTCATATCTCCCCATATCTCCCCATATCTCCCAACCCCGCGCTCGAGGCGGTCGATGGAGTGTTGCATCGACGGGTGAGCGACTGAATGCAGTGAGTAACTGGACTGCAGCCCCGATCTCCCCCGATCTCCAGGCGGTGGTTGAGCCTCTCCCGCTGCCGGCCGAGCTCTGCTGGGAGCGCGACGCCGCGCAGCGGCGGCTTCTCCGGTAAGACCTCGATGCTCTGACGAGGGCCGTGTTCGGTTCTGTAGGAGCGCGACGCAGCCTACGACGCCGAGCGGCACTGGAGGCGGCCGCCCCAAGCCAACGTCTCGGCCAGTCCCGGAAAAGTCTCGGAAAAGTCTCGGCGAGGCCCGGCCACATTCTCTGCCGCAGGCGGCCGTCCAACGCGATGCTGCGGCAGTACGGCGCCAACGCGCTCAAGAGCCTCGCGCGCTCGCACCCGGCTGTCTTCGCGGCTCACCACCCCGACTTGCAGGTGGACGAAGGCGGACTAGTTACTGCAAAATGCTCTCCCTGGCTCCCAGCTTAGCTCGCTTAATTGCACAAACAGCGCGTCCTGCGGGCGCCTCCGCCGCGCAGTGTGATTGTACTTGTTATTTGTGTCCGTGTCACGTTGCACACCAGATCTGTGCCGCGTGCGGCGGTGTGCGCATCGGTTATCTATCACAGTGTGCATGACATGTGCATATGGTTTGCAGGAGCGGCCGCACATTGCTCGGTACCCCCCCTGCCCAGCTAAAGTCATGGCCGACCCCCCCCCCCCCAGCAGCAGCGCTCTGCTGCTGGGGGGGTCGGGACCCCCCCCCCCCAGCAGCAGCGCTCTGCCTGTGGGGGGTGCTGGCATCTCTGTACAGACAGCAGCTGTAAGTAGCATGTGTTCCAGTGGCGAGAATTTATGGTCGACACCAAAATCAGTGGTCTCACCAGGCCCGTGTGCGGCTTGGACGCGGGCAGGGCTGGCCAAGGAGAGACGAGCTCTGATCTGGAAGGTACACTTTGCTACTTGTCGGGCTAGCGTGACTCCCGACTCCCGTGTGGACAATTGGCAGTCAATTCACACGCATCTCGCTGGTCAGCTCAATCCAGTCTCCCTCGCGTGGGTGCGGCCGCGGGTCGCGGTGCACGGAGATGGCGAGAGGGGACAGGGGAGGGACGGCACGTCGACGCGTCAACGCCGGTCTGAGCTTCGGTGGGGGTGTCGCGCGTTGCGTGGCGGGTCGCGCGGTGCTGCGCGCCGCGTCCCTGCGACGAACCGACGTGCGCGAGATCTGGCCTCTGGGAGAGCCGGCTCTCGGGCTCGCTGCGACTGCGTCACTGCGTGTGTGGTCACGTGTGAGTAGTGAGAGAGCGACTCACAGTAGATGCGCGTCGAAAAATGCTAGTAACTTCAAACAGTGCAACTTGGCCCCGCGTTCGGAGACCCCACAGGCGCCACGCCGCGAGGCACGCCGCCGCTTGACGCCGCCAAACCCGCGCCGCGCCAGAGACGAGAGAGCGAGGGGCAGCCCGCGCGTCCTATGCGTCCTTGCGGTTGACGAACTCGGCCTCGAGCGACGCGAAGAGCA
>NW_005198968.1:0-1816 GCF_000372725.1 Emiliania huxleyi CCMP1516
GAACGCGAATCGGTTTCACTTTCACTTTCACTTCACATTTCATGTGAAACAAAATTTCACTTTTTCGAGCGAGTGTGAAGAGTCGTGTGAACGTGAATGATGACGGATGCTCCCACCGAGTTCCGACCACTCTGACACTCACTTGCACAGGTGTTGGCTCCCAAGCAGCAGCCAAGATGAAGGAGGCTGGAGATATTGGTCTCGCTGAGCTGATGTGTACACTAGACCTATATGAATCTCATGGCATGCTGTGGGCGAATACGGTGCTGATGGTGGGATGAACTCTCTCAGTGCAGTCGAGAGTCGACTCCGACGCATCGGGAGGGCGGCGGCGGCGGTGTAGGGGCGGCGGCGAGCTCCCGGTTGCAAATACTCGCCTCACAGTCCAAGATGGCGGCTCGCGCCCCCATCCGTGCACCAGCGTGCCACTCTAGTCCCGCCTGCCGCCGCCCCAGATACCGAGGGCGGGGCGCACTCTTCGACTTGGGCTATTATTTGCCACCGGGAGGGCGGCGGCGGCGGTGTAGGGGCGGCGGCGAGCTCCCGGTTGCAAATACTCGCCTTACAGTCCAAGATGGCGGCTCGCGCCCCCATCCGTGCACCGGCGTGCCACTCTAGTCCCGCCTGCCGCCCAGATACCGAGGGCGGGGCGCACTCTTCGACTTGGGCTATTATTTGCCACCGGGAGGGCGGCGGCGGCGGTGTAGGGGCGGCGGCGAGCTCCCGGTTGCAAATACTCGCCTCACAGTCCAAGATGGCGGCTCGCGCCCCCATCCGTGCACCAGTGTGCCACTCTAGTCCCGCCTGCCGCCCAGATACCGAGGGCGGGGCGCACTCTTCGACTTGGGCTATTATTTGCCACCGGGAGGGCGGCGGCGGCGGTGTAGGGGCGGCGGCGAGCTCCCGGATGCAAATACTCGCCTCACAGTCCAAGATGGCGGCTCGCGCCCCCATCCGTGCACCAGCGTGCCACTCTAGTCCCGCCTGCCGCCCAGATACCGAGGGCGGGGCGCACTCTTCGACTTGGGCTATTATTTGCCACCGGGAGGGCGGCGGCGGCGGTGTAGGGGCGGCGGCGAGCTCCCGGTTGCAAATATACTCGCCTCACAGTCCAAGATGGCGGCTCGCGCCCCCATCCGTGCACCAGTGTGCCACTCTAGTCCCGCCTGCCGTATGGCGGCAAGGCCTCTTTGCGCGCCCACCCTCGTCACGCAGAAGACCAACGGGCGTCGGACCGCGGTGAGACCGCGCCGCCCTCCGCGCCCGCCCGCGCCCGCAGCGTGAACACATACGCGCGTCCCTCGCCGCACGGAAACATACGCGCCAGCCGCGCACACAACCTCACATGCAGCGCAGACCGCATGCCCGCGCCCTGGGCCGCCGACGACCCGGTCGGGCGGGCTGAGCGGCCGCCGCACACCACCAGGCAGGCGCACAACCACCCGCAGCGCGCCGCAGCCCACCGCGCAGCCCTGCCAGCCAAGCCTGCGCCTCCCAGCTGCACAAACAGGGCGCACAACAGAATACAGCACACAGCACACACGCACAACAGAATACAGCACACAGCACACACCGGCGGCGCGCGCGCAGCACACGCAGACGCGCGCGCGACCGCAACACGCACACGTACACAGCACGCGCGCGTCGCACGCCAGCGCAGCGCCACACACAGAGCACACTTCCCATCAGCAGCAGCAGCCTGCCACAATCCACATCTCACACACGCGCGCACACACTCCCCCCTACCGGCGCACGCATTGGGCGTCGCCGAGAGCTCCCAAAGCTGACTTGTGGGCTGCTTGTGCTGCCGCTCAGA
>NW_005198967.1:0-1816 GCF_000372725.1 Emiliania huxleyi CCMP1516
GAAGGGCGGATGAGTGCAAGGTGGTGGGAAGATCAGGGCCGTGAGGAGGGGTCTCGGTTTCTTGTGGCTAACACTTGCCTTTCGGGGAGGGGCCTCGGTTACGGCGAGCGCAGTGGCGCGCGCCCTACGTCTTCCCCTCCTCCCTCGAGGCAGCGAGTAGGCAGCGAGAGGGGGTCTCGAGCGCCTATATGAAGGTATGTGAGATGGTGATGGGAATGGGTGGTCGGGCGGGCGGGCGGGCGGGCGGGCGGGCGGCCAAGCAAGCGGGGAGCGGCGGGCGGGCGGGGCGGAGCGGGCGGGCAGGGTTATCGGGGGAATCGTGTCCACAATCAGCGGCAGTGGAGCAGCAGCCGCAGCAGCAGCTGTTGCAGCAGCAAGCAGCAGCCAGATTGCTGCCGTTGTCTGCGCCGCGATCCGCCGCCGCGCCGCCGCGCCGCCGCCGCCTGCGCTCGCCGCCGCCTCGTAGACGACTTCTCTCGCGCTCGGAGAGCCGCGCAGCGGGCCGCGAGGTTGTGGTCAGAGAGCAGCAGGGTTGAGATCCACAAAATCAGCCAAATTTGAGGTTGCTCGAGAGAGCCTGGAAATGGTCCCGCGCCGTTGCCCCGGTGCCGGCGCATCACGTCTCAGCCGCGATGGGCCGGTTCCGCCGCGCAGTCGAGCAGCAGGAGCTCGGAGGCAACTTTGTCGACAAACTGGTCGAGCCAAAGATCGGCGCCGATAACGATTGGGGTGGGGGCCCCAACTCGTGGTAGGCCACTAGTTTATCGTAGGGTACTCACGGATACCTCTCCCGAGTCCCTCTCGTGTGCCCTCGCGCACATCGCATGCGGTCTTCACTCAGCCTCCGCCTCCGCCTCGAGTGAGCCTCGTCTCGCTCTTCGTCTACTCGAGCCTCGTCTCGCTCTTCGTCTACTCGAGCCTCGTCTCGTGTGCCGCCTCGTGGGCGGCGTGGCGTGAATGTAGGCTTCACGCTGGGGTCGCTCCTCGTCACGAGCGCATCTGCCCCTCTTCTGGCTTCATTGGGATGCGAGGTCCGTCTGCACCCGCTCCCTCCACTCTGCGTTGGGATGTCAGGTACTGCGTAGCTCTTCCGTTGTGGAGGCACGCGACTCCAGACTGACCCTTCTGGGTTCGGACTTTTTGCGGGGTATGGTAGGGTGATCGAGACCATACCCCGCCCGCCGGCTGACAGACCCAGCCTCCCGGAGACCGGGGATGGGCGGTCAGGACCATACCCCCCCCACCCTTTGGGCCGTGAGAGTACCATACCATACCCCGCAAAAAGTTGGAACCCTGGTATCAAAAAAAGAATTCTCGGTCATGTGTGTGGTGGCGGTGTGCCGTCCTCCCATCGTCGGCCCAGTGGCGTTGACGACGCCGCCTTTGGCGACCCCGTGCACGGCGGCGACGGCGTCGAGCAGGTACCGCCAAATGATCGGATGGCGCGGCGCGTACGCCAATATACCCAGGCACATACACGGCGAGACATACATACACGGCTACCTAATAGACATTCGAAATAGACATTAGTTTCAACGAGGGTGCTGTAGAGAAACAAGGCAAGGAAACGAGACGGGGAGTGCGCGAGGAAATTGGGCACAGCCCTAACCTTGGGCCGCGCCGCGTGCGGGCACCTGCTGCGGAGCGCTTGGAATGCGGCGCACGCTAATAGCCCCAAGGTTTGGCAGACGCATCCTAAGTGCAGCGCATCCTGCCCCACATCATGCACCATGACGCAACCCAACGTCGAACTGGTGAGCCAACAAAACCTCACTCGCTGGCAGTGTACACTCACGCTGTGCCAACGAGACAGCAT
>NW_005198966.1:0-38621 GCF_000372725.1 Emiliania huxleyi CCMP1516
GGCGGCGCAGCTGTGCCGGCCAGGAGCGACCGATGGAGGTTGCGGGGTTGACGAGGGCGACTCCGGCGAGCCTACGTGCTGAATACGCCGACATGAGGGCGTGAAGACGGTGGTATGCGGCGTATGCCGAGCAACGCAGGCATACAACGGAGAGGAATGCAGCGCAGTCCGTGTCCTCTCGAGTGCTGGTTGGGAGACATGAGCACGTATTCCGCTTCTCGTAGACGGTGGATACAGCGGAATACGGCTGAGTACGTGTCCTCTCGAGTGCTGGTTGGGAGACATGAGCACGTATTCCGCTTCTAGGCTGGCGAGCGAGGAGGGCGGCTTGCCGTCGGCCCCCTGAGGGAGCGGGCAAGAGGGTGGGTTCGGGTACCGAGGGGTATGGGAGGGTGGGTTCGGGTACCCTAAGGGAGCGGTCAAGAGGGGTCAACCACACGCGCAGAGTCGCCCACGCTGTCCTCTCAATCAGGCGCCGTGCCCCGAGACGCTTGTCCTACCGCTCCCCCCTCTGTTCGCCGACGCCCATCGCCGTCTCACGCTCTCACTTCCACCGCCGTCTCATCGCCCTTTCTCACGTCCTCACCTCTACCGCCATCCATCGCCGTCTCACGCTCTCACCTCCACCGCCATCCATCGCCGTCGCACGTTCTCACCTCTAGCACAGGAGTACGATTGGACAGTCAGTCAGTGGCTAGTCGTTCGCACGTCCTAGCACGGACGAAGGCACACGCGCACGCGAGGACGCACACGGTGCCAGTGCAGGCGAGGCGGTGTGTGCGAGCTCTCAGGAGATACGCATCTATTGTAGATGCGCCTGAGCAACGCTGAGCGCGAGGACGCCGCCGAACGACTCACCGAGCAGGTAGATGGGCCGCCCCTCCTCCGCCTCGACCTCGCGGGTGACGGCCTCGCGTAGCGCCTCGAAGCTGGACCGGTCGTCCGGCGGTACGGCCAGCCAGCGGACGCAGAAGTCTTCTGCGAGCCCGGGAAGCTGCCGGTGGAGCGAGTAGCCCGACAGCTCGATGCCGGGAAGGTACAGGAGGAGAGGCTTGGTCGGGTCGTCCTCGGCGGTGTGCCGCACAAACTGCGGGTCGCCGGTGACCGCAAAGTCCGCCAGCCGCGGCTCGGAGGCCATCTCCCGCCGCATCTGCGCCGTCAGGATGCTATCGCTGGCGAGCTGCAGTACCGGCGCCACGTTACGCTGAATCGGCAACGCTGCGATGTTTTGCACGCAGGGCGCTGCTGGGCGAGGGCCGAGCCGGCTAGGGGTGGCGAACGCGTGGAGCGCGGTAGTGAAGGCGAGCATTACACACACATATATATACACACACATGTGTATTGTTCTCGGCTTGTTCCGGTCGCTTGATTTCTTCCGGCCTGGTGTGCCGGTGATAGTACTAGCACGCGCCAGTTCGCACCTGTGTCGAGCCTGTGTGCTGTGTGAGAGAGTTGTCTTGTTTAAATTCTTCCGGCCTGATGTCGGTGGCAGGACGGTGGCACTCTTACCTCGAGAACCACGTCTCGCTCACGCTGAGAAAAAATCTGAAACGGCGTGCAGCAGAGTCACCGACGAGTCGGTCCGCGTGCCTCCTCGTGTCGCGCATCGTTCTCACCCATCCATAAACTCACTTTGGCCTCACTGAAGCGATGCCTCAATCCTGAATCCTCAGATTTTCGATTAGGACGCTGCGCACCCTCTACCTGTGAGAGCGGGCGGGTCGCCGTGTGGAGGGAGCAGGTGGTGCGGGTCATGGAGGCGGACGCCCAGGAGGCGAAGGCGGAGGCGAACGCTCGGCAGAAGGAGCGCGTCGCTGCCATCCTCGCGGGCACGGACGCTGCGGGCGCGGGCGCGGGGGTGGAGGAGGCGCTCAATTGCTGGGAGGAGGGTGCGTACGAAGCGGAGACGCTGGAGACGCTCGCCGAGTTCGGCGATTGAGCGCCTCCCTCTCTCTCCGGCTGCGCGCCTGACCGGTGCGGCCTCCGAGTCGGCGTCTAGCGCGCGCGATAAGGTTTTTGCTCGCCTTCCCTGGGACCCCGTGTTGCATGTCACTGTCATCACTCGCGACGATGCGCGTGTCGAGGAAGGGATTGGTGGCGCAACGAGCGGGCTCCATGGGGGAGGGCGGATAGGTTGCCGGGAGCGATGCCGCAGAAGATGGGAACGCCTCCTCGGTTGGCGTCTCTGGCGACAGCAGCGGCACCTCACCAGCTAACGTTTCGTGCTTCCGACTACTGGCATCCACACAGAACCACAAAGTGGATTACGGTCGTAATCCGAGCGACACTTTTCCTAGCGGCGAGTCGAGCTCCTGCCTCTGGCCCCCCGTGAAGTGATAAGCTGTGTGCCGCTCCCGGTTTGGGGGAGTCTTGGGGGTGTACTTGAAGGTGGTAAAAAGAGTTTTGCATTGCAGCTTAACCGGGGGGCGTGCTGAGTAGCGTGAAAATAGATCTAGCGGCACGGCAGATATTCTCCATGTGCACCGTGAGATGCTGCAGGGCCATGACCAGTGCGTCCGGCTGCTTCTCGAGGCGAGCGCGGCGGTCAACCAAGCCAAGGACGGCGCCACGCCGCTGTTCATCGCGTGCCACTACGGCCACCTCGAGTGCGCCCAGCTGCTGCGCGACGCTGGCGCGGCGGGGCACCCACCAACGACAGATGTCCGACGGCGCCGACGCCTGCCAAGCCCTTGCTCTCGCGGCTTCTCTCACCTTTCGCCGTAACTAACTCCGATGTTTGTTATGGGAACACGGGAACACGGGATGGGCGAGCGAGGGTGGTGGCGTCCCCGTCGGGCTGTCCGCCGCCGCAGCCCTGGCCCCAGGGTTTAGGACTTTTTTGACGGCCGCGAGCCCGTCCCCCCCCACGGCAAGCTCGTCCCCCCCTTATTATGTGGGATCCCTAATCGTAATCGATGTTCGATGGCATCGTGGACGTCTACGCCGGCGCATTGTCTCTGGCATGCGGCTGATCCACAGCAACGCGGTGGGCCGGCGCGGAGTGCTGCACTCATTAGCCCTTCTGACGCTGGTGTGCGGTGCGACTTCGTCTACTGCCGCGTCATCCTCTAGTGCTGCATCCGCCAGTGGGGCCTCCTCGGCCGCTGCTGCAGCGGCCGCTGCAAGCGGGGGAGGGAGGGGTGGCAGCAGCTCGTCTGCCTCCTCGTCATCAGCCACCGGAGTTGTGGAGGGACACCTCACGAGTCCACCTCCACCACCCCCGCCGCCGATTCCGCAATCGGCATCGCCGCCCCCGATCACACACCCGCTGCTTGCGCCGCCACCGCTTCCGATCCGACCCGCTGCTTGCTTGGAGCCGGCGGGATTTGTGCCAACATGTGAGCAGGCGCACGGCTTTGGTCTTTGCGAACACTCCTCTGACAATCATCACTTTGAAGAGCAGGTTGCACTGGTGAAAGAGACGTGCCCCAGCACCTGCGAGGCCGACATCCAGTTCAGCTCCCATCCGACTTTTCTGCCCCTCGGTAAGGCGAGCGATTATCAGCGCGCGGTGCCGTCCAGCGTGCACGACCTGATCTGTACGATCTGCGCCGCCAGTCCAGACCTGGACTGCTGTCACAACCACCCGCACAGGCGGCGGGCGCGAGTACTGAACGAGGCGTGCATCCGGGCCGCAGCACAACCGCCGCCGCCGGTGTTGTCTCCGCCGCCGGCGCCACCCCCGCTGAGCCCAGGCTGCATCGAGCTCGAGCTGCCGTGGAAGACGTTCCCTTTTCCGACAGACCTGGCGACAACAGGCCGGAACGGCTGGCGCAGGAAAGGGACGGTCTCTTACCTCGACTTGGAAGCGGGCTCGCCGACGAGCTGCGGGTCAGGGTACTTTTGGGGTGTGGGCGGGTCGGCTGCGTGCGAGTACGCCTTGTGCCCCGACGGCACGCGCTACAACAATGTTGCCGACCAACCGACCTACGGAGCGGCAGCTCGGTGGCCGGAGGACTGCCCGTGCATTCACTACCCGCCGCCGTCGTCGCCGCCCCCGTTCACCTGCGTAAGCAGGATTTTGGAAGGACGATCAGGGGGACAGGTGGGGCTCTCCTGCTCCTGACAAGGGACCTACCTACGCAAATTTAGGCGCGAACTTTTTTCTCGTCCTGTCACTTCCCACGGCCTGTATAAGGTTACACCAATCCTCGCTACCCAACGCGGCCAAAGGATATCCACCTCGAGAACCTCGAGAGAGGGCGTAGACGCCCTGCCTGTACCCCCCTAGCTAGGTACCCCCCATCGCTCCGTCGTGGTTGACAGCTCCGTCGTGGTCGACAGCTCCATCTTCGGGACTGCAGCACATGCAGCTCTCCATCTTTGTCGCCACCTGGGGCCGCACGGCGATGATCCGCTCCAGGGGCATCGCCAGCTTTCTCGACGAGCTATCCGCTCGCGGTTTTGCAGGGGTCGAGGCGACCGCAGAGGAGCTCGGAGCCTCTCTGAAGGAGCGGGTCGAGTACTGCCGCCTCCTCCAAGCGAGAGGGCTGAGGTTAATATACGCCGCCTACACGAGCTGGCTCGGCTACGAGGGCGCGCACCCGGGATTCACCACGCCGCCGGAGCACCTGGCGGCGCTGGATGCGGAGCTGGCCAAGGCGGCAGAGCTCGAGGCGGCGGCGCCTGGGACCCTCGCTCACATCAACATCCACGGCGGCTGCGACTCGTTTGACGAGGCGCAGGCGGACGAGTACTACAGCGGGGCCCTCCCACGGATCGACGCCTTCCTCGCGACACACGCCCACCTGTCGACCGGCGCCCGCAGCGGCGTCTCGCACGAGTCGCACCGAGGCCGGCCCCTCTTCCACCCGACGCCGACGCGCCGGCTGCTGGCCAAGCACGGGCGCGACCGGCTGAAGCTGACGCTGGATGTGTCCCACTGGCACGTCTCTAGCGAGCGGATCGTCGGGTTTGCGCCTACCACCAACAGGCCCGACCCGGAGGCTCTGCCAGTTGTGAGCGTGAGCAGCGTCTCTTCACACCTCTAGCTGTGAACAGGCCCGACCCGGAGGCTCTGCCAGCTGTGAGCGTGAGCAGCGTCTCTTCACACCTCTAGCTGTGAACAGGCCCGACCCGGAGGCTCTGCCAGCTGTGAGCGTGAGCAGCGTCTCTTCACACCTCTAGCCGTGAACAGGCCCGACCCCGAGGCGCTCGGCGCGGCGAACGTGGAGTGGGGCGCGGCCGAGGCCGCGCTGGCGGAGGCGGCGAGGAGGGAGGAGGAGGTTCCTCCCGGTGTGGCGGCAGAGAGGCGCTGGCTGCACGGGGAGGCGTACCTCGCCGTCGAGCACGTCCACGCACGCATCGGCAGCGGGCAAAGCGCGCAGACGCCCCCGGGCGAAGACGCGGACTGGAACGCGGTGCGGCGGACCGAGATGTAGCCGCGACGTAGCCACAAGAGCAGGCAGAACGGTCTGGGTCACGCAGGACAGCCGAGAAGTGCGTCCAGCCGGACTGTCTGCAGCGCGGTGCGCCCAGGCCGAGCAGTCTCTCTTCCCACGTCAGCGCCGTGAACAGGTGCGCGCGCACGTCGCGATGTGGAGGACGGTCTGGGGCAACCTCTCCGCCTCGGGGGCGAGAGAGGCGATCGTGACGCCCGAGTACGGGCCTGGCTACTTCACGGGCCAGAGCTGCGTCACCAAGGAGTGGTCCCCCGAGGCGCTGTGGGCGCAGACCCTCGCCGCTTCGGCGCACCTGCGAGAGGAGTTTGCGGCGTGGGAGGCTGGCCGCCCACCGACCGGCCAGGGGCCCTCGCCCGCCCTCGCGGACCTCCCCGCCCCTCCCCCTCCCCTCCCCGCACGCGTCTGCACCCTCCCCACCATCGACGTGTCGCGCTTCGTGGCTGGCGGCGCCGCCGAGCGGGCGAGCCTGGCCGAGGAGTGGAAGGTGTCCGTGACATGTCCGTGACATGTCCGTGACGTGTCCCGTAGGCGAGCCTGGCCGAGGAGTGGGACGCCGCCTTCTCGGGCGTCGGCTTCTGCCAGCTCGTCGGGTACGAGTCCCTCCTCCCCGCCTCCGCCATCGCCGCGCTGCGCGAGGCAGCGACCGTCTTCTTCGAGACCGAGTCGCGCGAGGTGAAGATGCGCTCGCACATCGACGGGCTCCTCGGCTATTTGGCCATCGGCGAGGAGAATGTCGCCGCCACCGTCGGCGCTGCCAACCGGGTGGCGGATAAGGTCGAGGGCCTCAACTTCTCGGGCTACGGAAGCGAGCTCAACGGCTCGCGAGGCTGGCGGTCGCGCGACCCGTGCGAGGTGCCTTGGCTCGAGGAGCCCTTCGCGCGCGCGCTGCCCGAACGGTTCCGGCAAGCGGCGGCGGAGTACTGGAAGGCGGCGACGGCGCTGATGCACGTCCTGCTCGAGCTCTCCGCGCTCGCGCTCGGGCTCGAGGCGAGCCACTTTGGTCCCTACTATGCTGAGCCCGGCTGCACGCTTCGCCTCGCGTACTACCCTCCCGGCCCGGGCGAGGAGGGGCAGCTGCGGTATGGCGAGCACACCGACTACGAGGGCTTCACCATCCTGCAGCGGCCCGTGGAGGGGGGCGGCGAGGGCAACGGCGGGCTCGAGGTGCAGCACCCGTCCGCTAGGCTGCTGGCCAGGACGTGTCCACTGACATGTCCACCGACATGTCCGGGTCCGACAGGTGCAAGACCCGCGCACGGGCTCCTGGGCGGGGGTCCCCTCGCTGCCCGACACGCTGACCATCAACATCGGCGACCTGATGGCGCGCTGGACGAACGACCGCTGGCGAGCGACGAGGCACCGCGTGCCGGCGCCTACCGCGGGCAGCGCCGCCGCCGCGTGCGGCCGGTTGAGCTTGGTGTACTTCACCGGCCCCAACCCGAGTATGCCGGTGCATTGCCTGCCGTCAGCCAAGTGCGACTGCGAGAATCCGAAGTACCCGTCGATCACGCTCGAGGAGAATGTGCAGGCCAAGTTGCTCGCCGCACAGCGCGGCGCCGCCGACGGCGCGTGAGGGCTGGATGCGGGTGTGGCGGGTCGCGGGTGCACACTATGTACTATAAGTTGTGACGAGACGTATCTCGTTTTACCAGTAGCCACTAGCCAGGCGTCTGGTTATTGTGTACCAGCTTTGCGGTACGGGGCGTAAAGCCGCACGAATACACTGATTTCGAGCCGTATATTCTCACGGAAAAAACAGACGCGTCTGAGAGCGATGATCTTGTTCAATGCCACATTTTTTGCTATGTGCTTTTACTGCTAACGCTCTCGCCGCTCGGTCTCATCAGTCGGGCTTGGCATGCGGCCGGCGGAACTCCATCGCCGAGTCGACCAGCGCCCCATGGCGGATGGAGAGCAAGTCGGAGACATAGTACATGCGCGGACACCACGGCCACGCCTCGCCTCGCTTGGGCAGCTCGTCGATCGACCGCTGAATGTAGCCGGCCCCGAAGTCGAGCAAGTCGTGCCGCTCCATCGCCGGGTCGAGCGGTCGGCGCGCGGGACCTGACCGAGGGTTGGGCGGAGGCAACTTGGAGGCAGCTAGGGTGATAGAAGGTACAGAGGTCGGTGTCGTGCAGTCTCTTGCTCAACACATGCACATGCACATGTACATGTACATGTTGTTGTTGTTGAGCCGCTCGCGTCCATGAAGTTGAGGATGCGGCACACATACTCAGAGACGATGTTGTCCCTCACAGAGCGCGTGGCGTGAAGAGGAGCTCCAGCGGACTGGAGGCAGGGGCTTGGAGGGCTTTGGCACCGGGGGGAGGGGAGGGGGAGGAGGGGGGGGGGGGGGGGGCTTGGCGCCCCCTGTGTCCACGAGGAGTTGATGTAGCCGATGGTGAACGCGCTGTTCGGCACTCCGCTCAGCATCATGCCCTTGTACGCCATCCGCTCGGAGAAGGCGACGGGCTCGCCGTCGACGACGAGCTCCGCGCCTGTTGACAGCAGTCGCGCCTCAGAGGTGTCTGCCTTCACCCTCCGCAGTCTTGACGGCCCAAGCAGCCGCGCCGCCCATCACTTGGAGCGCGTGAAGCCGGTCGCAGTGACGACGAGGTCCGCCTTCAGCTCCTCGCCCGAGGAGAGGAGCACCTGCTCGCAATCTCATTCCGGTTAGTTTGCCGATGACAAGAGCAGAGGTGCTTGCACCATACAGATTGAGCGCGGCAGTGAACGGCGCACACCCCGGTCGCGGTGAAGCGTTCGACGGTGTCGGTGACGACGGAAGCGCGGCCGGAGCTGAGGGCGGCGAAGAGGTCGCCTGGGGGGAGGTCAAGGCTGCGTTGTGTGGGGTTCGAGTGTGGGGTTCTTCGAACTGGGGGGGGGGGGGTGCTTTACCGTCCGGGACGACGCACAGCCGCTGGTCCCACGGGTCGTACCTACCAACGCCGAGACGCTGCATGCCGAGATGCGACGATGCGGGGGCACAACAGGTGCCGCGCAAAAGCAACCTCGGCTTGAAGTGCACGTCGACGGCGAAACCGTCGGGCAGCCTCGCCTGTGCGACGTTGCGCACAACACTGCTGCGTTGCTCGCTACGCTGCTATGTTGGGTAGTTGCGCAACACTGCCTAGAGCACTGCTACTCTACTCTACCGTCTCTACTCTTACTACCTTCGCCCAGCGGCGGAGGAGGCCCCTCACGAGCTGCGGGCACCTGCGCAGCATGCGCCAGGTGGAGCGGCGTTGGGGTTGGCGGCGGGGGAGTGCGCCAGGCGGGGGGAGGGAGGCACCTCTGCGCCATCCAGTAGATGAGCATGGCCTGTCACGCCGGTTATGTCCCTCCTTTGT
The DNA here is from genome assembly GCF_000372725.1 of Emiliania huxleyi CCMP1516. Taxonomy (NCBI): domain Eukaryota; phylum Haptophyta; order Isochrysidales; family Noelaerhabdaceae; genus Emiliania; species Emiliania huxleyi. The sequence continues at coordinate 8,753 of NW_005198966.1, forward strand.
CTCCGTCATGTCTCCATTATGTCTCCTTAATATATGTCACCATATTGACTGGCGGCACCTTTGTTCATAACGGAGAGGCTCTCTGCACGTCTGCGGCGCACCCGCCCGGCGAAGTCGTCAATGCCGAGAAAGGGTGGCGTGTGGCCTCTGTCGTACTTGTAGTACCCGCTGCACACGAAGAGGACGCGGGCCGTGAACTTGACCTGGCCGGTCGACCCATCCCGCTCTGCCCACACCGTCCACCGCTCCTCGGCGCTCGACCACTCGTGAGGTCGGCCACGGTGACAGCATCACTCTCACACGCGGCGTTCCTCCGAGTCGGACTGAGCCGCAGCCTACCACCCCGCCGCTCGAGCTCGTATTCACTCTCTGCTGGCGCTGCACCAAGGCATCGATGCTCGCGCTGGTCACCGAGATGCGTAACCTCGCAAATATATAAGATGGAGCGCAACACAAAGGTCAACCAACTTGGACAGCTGGCGTTCGAGATCTTGCCGAGCATTCTGAACGACGGCTATGTTGATTCGCGCGACATTGAGGCGCTCCGCAATCAGAAGGGTGTCGGCGAGTGGAGCGTGGAGCCGCTCCAGCAGCTCCGCGACACGGGCGCGTGCTCCTACCTCATGGCGCTGCGGGCTCGGCGGCGGCAGTAGAGGGAGGGGCCGAGGGACCATACCCCCCCACCCCTGTCGATGCCTAGTCTTGGGCGGTCAGGGCCATACCCCCCCACCCTGTCGAGGGCTAGTCTTGGGCGGTCAAGGCCATACCCCCCCTGCAAAAAGTTGGAATCCACTCGAGTATTTTCATCAGTCCTGCGCAAGCTCCCGCCGGACCTGCCTCACCGCTGCGTTGCCGGCGTCGCGCGCCCTCCCGGCGGTCCGCATATATGCTCGAGCGCGTGCAGACGGCCGTGGTCGGCGGCGGCGTCGTGGGTCTCGCCGTCGCTCGTGCGCTGTCTCGCTCGGGCCGAGAGGTGCTCCTCCTGGAGTCAGAGAGCCTGACCGGCTCGGGCACGTCGTCTCGCAACTCGGAGGTCGTGCACGCCGGCATCTACTACACCGCAGGCTCGCTGAAGGCGCGTGCCTGCGTCGAGGGCCGGAGAGCGCTCTACTCCTTCTGCGAGGCGTACGCCGTGCCGTACTCGCGATGCGGCAAGCTGCTGGTCGCCACCGAGGAGGGAGAGCTCGCCCAGCTGGACGCGGTCGCGGAGAAGGCGCGCGCCAACGGGCTGAGCGGCAGCGGCGAGGCTCTCGTCCGCCTGACCTCCGCAGAGGCGGCGCGGCTGGAGCCAGAGGTGCGCTGTGTGGGCGCGCTGCACTCGCCCTCGACAGGCATCGTCGACAGCCACGCCTTGATGACGGCGCTGCTGGCGGATGCAGAGCGGCACGGGGCGACGCTAGCGCTCGGCAGCAGCGTGGTGGGGGGGGAGTGCGGTGGCAGCGATGCCGTGGCGGGCTGCGGCGCCGGGGGGCGCGTGCTGCTTCGTACAGCCGACGGCACCCAGCTCGCATGTGACGAGGTCGTCAACTGTGCGGGACACGGCGCGCCGCGACTCGCCGCCGCCTTGGGGGGGATGCCGCGCTCGCACGTGCCGGCGGCTCACTTCGCCAAGGGAACCTACTTCGCCCTGAGTGGACGGCCGAGCCCCTTCCGCGGCCTCGTCTACCCGCTGCCGCAGCAGGCGGGGCTCGGCGTGCACGCCACCGTCGACCTCGCGGGCCGCTGCCGCTTTGGGCCGGACGTCGAGTGGACGAGCAACGCGGAGGACGTGCAGGTGGACCCGACCCGCGCGGCGGCATTCTACGCCGAGGTGCGAAAGTACTGGCCGGATCTGCCCGACGGCGGCTTGGTGCCAGACTACGCGGGCGTGCGACCAAAGGCGAGAGCTGAAAGCCTGGCTGGCTGGCTGTCTGGACTGCTGCGAAGAGGCTGCCTGTTTCACAGCCTCTCGGTGTGAACACAGGTGAGCGGCCGCGGCGAGCCGTCGGCGGATTTTGTGCTGAGCGGGCCGTCGGAGCACGGCGTGGCGGGCTTGGTCCACCTCTTTGGGATCGAGTCGCCGGGCCTGACCGCCTCGCTTGCCCTCGCGCGCTTGTGCGTCGAGAGCCTCGACCGAGAGAGTGTGAGATAGAGCCGTAAAAGAAGCCCCTTTTCAGGCTTTGTTTCATGTCGGACAGGCTAGAGAGACCTAAAAAGTAACGTAGAGCTAGAGGGTAGGTAAGGTAAGGTAAGGTAAACTTCTCCACACACACGAGGTGGTGGGGCAAGGGGGGGCAACCCTCGCGTCTCCACGTCTGACGACAGGAGCCCCACGGCATTCAAAGTGCAAGGCCCAGTGCGCGTGGGTGAGCGGTGTGGGGCTTTTTCCCCGGAAAGAAAAAGAAAACGGAGGTGGCATCCCATTTCCAAACATGAAACAAGGGCTGGGAGGACAAGGAGGACAGACGTCTTTATTGCCACGCGCCAAACAATCCCGCTCTCATCTCGCACATCTGCGCACCAATCAGCATCAGCAGCAAGTCCATATCGCCACACGCGACTTCGGGTCGGCCTCAAAGGGGTCGGTGCCCACGTGCAGCAGGAGGGGTGCGAGAAGCGGGAGCGGCATTCGTTTTGTTGCCAGCCGCGTCCTCATACCCCCAAGCGCTCCGGCGCCCACGCCTCGACCCTCTTGGGCAGCAGCTGGTTCGACAGGTCCTCTCCGTGGCCTAGGCAGCCGTGGCCGCCATGACCCCAGGTGAAGACGGCGCCGTCGGCGGTGCAAGCGATGCAGTGGAATGCTCCAGCCGACACAGCGACGACGCACTGACCAGCAAAGGCCTCGATCTTCTTGGGCTGCCACTGATGCGCCGGGTCGCCGTGGCCCAGCCGGCCCCAGTCTCCATCGCCCCAGCTCCAGACGGCGCCGTCGGCGGTGAGGGCGAGGCCGTGGTCGTCCCCTGCCGACACGGCGACGACGCGCCGCCCGACCAAGGCCTCGATCTTCTTCGGCAGCGGCTGGTCCTGCCGGTCGCCGTGGCCCAACTTGCCAGAGCCTCCACCACCCCAGCTCCAGACGGCGCCATCGGCGGTGATGGCGAGGTTGTGGGTCTCTCCAGCCGACGCAACGATCACGCGCCGCCCAGCCAAGGCCTCGATCTTCTTCGGCAGCGGCTGACTCTGGTAGTCGCCGTGGCCCAACCGGCCAAAGCCTCCCTGGCCCCAGCTCCAAACGGCGCCATCGGCGGTGAGGGCGAGGCTGTGGCCGCTCGCACCCGACACAGCGACGACGCCGTGCTCTCCTCGAGCGCCGCCGCCAGCTCCGCCGCCTCCGCCACCGCCAGTGCTGACTCATCCTCAGTCAGGCCGACTTCTTCTTCCCCACGCCGTCTCCGCCGCTGTTCGCCAACTTCGCCGCCGCCGCCGCCGACGACGACGCCTGCTCCTCGACGATCAGCTCCGCCTGTTGACACCCACGAGTGTGAAGAGAGGCCATTCACGGCAGCGGCATTCGCTCTCCAGCAGCCGGCTGCCTGCAGGCTCTCGGCAAGCTTGGCCGCCAGCTCTGCGTCCGCTTTGCTCTGAAGCGTGCGGGCGAGGCGGGCATCCCGCTCCTATGAGGAGATGTGGGGGAGATATGTCCGGTGCAATGTCAGGGTGTCGTACCGCATTTTACTTAATCTCACACTGCTGAATACAGCTGAATACGTGTCCTCTCGAGTGCTAGATACGTATTCAGCTTCTACTTTCTCGCTCCGATGCCACCGACTCTGGCTTCTCCGATGATACCGCCTCGGCGCCGCTCGAGCCGGGCACGCCCTTTGGCGAGAGAGCTGAGTCGTACCCAAGCGCACGCAGATCGGCCCACGTGTCCTCCGGCCGCGCCATCGTCTGCAGCTGCATCATCTCGAGAAAGCCGCGGCGCGTGAGCCTGCCCTGCCCGTTCGTGGTGAACTCGCCCACCTGCGAGAGCTCCGCCTCGCCGAACTCCTCGCCGCCGTTGCACGTGCGCGCGAAAGACTGAAGTTCTGCCGTCGACCAGGCGCCGTCCACGTCGGCGTCGAAGCGGCAGAAGACCTCGCCTAAAATCGCGGCGCGCGTCCTGTCCGAGCCTGACTGTTGTTCATCTTTCTACATACATACATGGCGCGCCGGTCGTGGTGTCGAACGCTTAACCCTGGTAGGTGGGATTGTCCAAAATACGTCAGCCTCGCACGCCTAGAGCTAGGTCTGACACCCGACCGCCCCCCCCTCCCTAATATTAACCGGCGAGAGCACATTTTGGCCGGCTAATGTTAGGGAGGGGAGGCCGAAAAACGCATATTTTTGTCCAACTAGCAGGGCGCATAATAAATTCTTTTCCCCTGTCCAGCGTCCACCCAACGCGACTCTGAGGTGCACCGCCGAGGCGTCCGAGGCACAAAGGCGAAATCGAATTCTTTTCCCCGTGGTGTACCTGTGTTAGTGCCAGTGCGAGCCAGTCCCGTGCCCAGTGTTGTGCGAGGGATCGCGACTAAAAATTCTTTTCCCCGAGCCCTGCTTTGCCACTGACCAGGTGATGGCGCCCAAGCGGCAGCGCAGCGCAGCACCAGCTGCAGCGCCTGTCCACACCGGCCGTGTCGTACTCGATGTCGGCGGCACTCGCTTCGTTTCATCGCGCTCGACGCTCGAGGGTGCCTCCTCCTACTTTCGCTCACTCCTCGTGCGGTGGAGCCCGGTGCGCCAACACAGACGCCGCAAGCTGCCCGGCGTGCACTCTGAGACCGCTCTGCCATCCCTCCTTATCACCGTGCGGCACGCGAGGATTGCCGTGCCGCCGCTCCACGTCCGCACGCGTCTCTCCTGCAGGCGACGCCGGACGATCCGATCTTCCTCGACTGCGACGCCGACGCGTTTGGCGTGCTGCTCTCGCACATGCGCGTGCCGTCATGCGTGCTGCTGCCGCCCGGCGACGTCGGCCTCGCCACCCGCGTGTTGCTGCTCGCTGAGTACCTCGGCCTCGACGGATTTCTCACGGCGATCAAGGCGAGGGCCTACTCGCACATGCACAGCAGCTGCAGCACCGCCACCGACGCCGCAGCGGCCACAGCCTTCGACGAGGAGGCGGGAGGCCTGCAGCAGGCCATCGATAAGCGGCTGCTGCCGGCTCGCTTCTTCGCGCCGGAGCCGCCGCCGCCGCCGCCACCGCCAGAGGCCACCGAGCCGCAGCAGCTCCTCGCCGCGCCGGGCGCTTTTCTTTTTTTGACGGCGGGCGGCATGTCGTTGTTAGGCGACCGTTCAGACGCTCATCCCGGCGGCAGGCTTCACCGCAATCTTCGCAGACGACGAGATCGACCTCGACGACGATCTCCCGCAGGATCTCCCGACACCTCCCCACACCTCCCCATCTCTCGCCATATCTCGCCAGATCTCCCCAGATCTCCCCAGATCTCCGGCCGCAGGTGCACTCGGTGCACCGCGTGGTCTCGCTCGCTCTGGTGCAGCTGGCCGACGGCAGCCGCGAGGTGGACGCGCTGATCCAGCCAAACAACAACGAGCTTGAGCCGCGCGGAGGAGAGCGCACGAGGTCGCAGATGGTGCTGGCCTCTGAGCACGCGCGCGACATCCCGTGGGTGCACTGGGTGCTGCGCCCCCACCCTACGGCCACAGGACCGAACCCACGCTGGGTTCGAGACCCTGGAGTGTATGGTACTAGGTGCTCAGCCCCACCCTACGGCCACAGGACCGAACCCACGCTGGGTTCGAGACCCTGGAGTGTATGGTACCAGGTGCTCAGCCCGGCGCGGCTGCCCTCCCTCCTCTCGATTGCGCCCGGTACCGTCCGTGGCCGCTGGGTCACTCCCTCCCTACGAGCGGGCCGAGCTGTGAACGGCGTCTCTTCACGGCTGCAGCTGTGAACAGGTGAAGCCGGGTCACTCCCTCCCTTCCAGCGGGCCGAGCTGTGAACGGCGTCTCTTCACGGCTGCAGGTGTGAACAGGTGAAGCCCGCGTTCGAGCAGGCCGACTTGGGCAGGGCGATCGAGATCGCACACGGCGCGGTGACGGTGGGCGGCGTGCGGCGGCGCGTGGACTGGGAGGGGGAGGTTCCCGGCGATTTGGCCGGTACCATACACACCGTCACGAGCGAGTGCGGTGTGAACGGCGTCTCTTCACGGCTGCAGCTGTGAGCAGGCACCATACACACCGTCACGAGCGAGTGCGGTGTGAACGGCGTCTCTTCACGGCTGCAGCTGTGAGCAGGCACCATACACACCGTCACGAGCGAGTGCGGTGTGAACGGCGTCTCTTCACGGCTGCTGCTGTGAGCAGGCACCATACACACCGTCACGAGCGAGTGCCGCGGCGACGTGATCGTCCGGCGGGCCGATGACACCTACAGCTGCTTTTGCAACCCGAGCGCCGCGCCCACCGACGCCGCCGAGGCCGACATCGCCTTTGCCGAGGTGATGGGCCCGACTTGTCGGGACGGAATCTCGCGCAATCTCGGGGTGATCTCGTGCAATCTCGCCAGGTGATGGACCCGACGTCGGAATCTCGCGCAATCTCGGGGTGATCTCGTGCAATCTCGCCAGGTGATGGACCCGACGTCGGAATCTCGCGCAATCTCGGGGTGATCTCGTTCAATCTCGCCAGGTGATGGACCCGACTTCGGGACGGAATCTCGCGCAATCTCGGGGTGATCTCGTGCAATCTCGCCAGGTGATGGACCCCACGTCGGGCGGCGACTCGCTGCGGGCGCGCTTTCTCGTGCCGGTGACGGGCGTCGGGCGTCGGGACGGAATCTCGCGCAATCTCGGGGTGATCTCGTGCAATCTCGTTAGGTGACGGGCTCGGGCGTCGGGACGGAGAAGGAGCTGACGCTGGCCGACGTGCGCAACATCGCGATGGGCGAGCGGCGCGTCTGCGGCGTCACCTAAGGCAGAGGTACATCGCCGACGCGTTTCTTTTTCTAGGCGAGCGGCGCTTCTACGGCTTCACGGGCGTGGCACGAGCGTGACAGCCACTGCCGCCGCGGGCCGCGCACACGCGCGATGCCATTCACCCTCCCGCCTCCGCGACTTCGTCGTATGTGGACCGGAGGCTTGCCGGTGCATTTGCCGAGTGAGCGCGAGCCGCATTAGAGATTAGTGGCCATGGGCTCAGCAGCCGCGAGCGAGCAGCGCACGCGCAGCGCTTTTTTTATGTATGCAAAGAGGGACGGCTCGATTGGACGGAGGGTTGTGACGGCGGAGTTGACGTCTCCGTCGGTCGTAGCGGCGTCGGCGGCGCCCGAGGGCGCGGCGTGGCTGGTCTCATGGGTCTAGATCGTCGCTCTGTTGACTCGCTGCAGTGGCTGGGTGGGTGCTCCTACCCGCGGAAGGGGTGTCTGTGCGTCTGTCTGACTGTCTGTTGATTGACACTGCCTACAAGCGCCAAAACGCCCTACCTACCAACCTATTGCTGTTGCTGCCCCTATTGCCGAGGCAGTGTCCCGTATACACGCGCGCTCTCTATACTCCAAGAACTCGCTCTGTCACGCTGTCACTCTCCTCGGCGGAGCGCCGTGCATCAAGCGCTATCTCCCTTGCTGCTACTCACGTCGCGGTCGGAGTGGTTTGTGCCCCTCGCCTTGCTTGCTGCTCCATCGGTAGCTGCCTCAATTGCGTCAGTTGTGGACATCCACTTCGTCTGCTCCTCTGCAATGATGCTTTCCGACCGGAGGACGAAGCGACTGATGTTGGTGACGCTCACCTTCTGCACATCGGTGAGCGAGTCCCACCAAAGTAGGTTGTCCTTCAGTCCAGAAATGAGCCGCGAATACCGTTCGACCTTGTGCTCGACGTCTGAAAACTCCGTCCACGACGTGGTTGCAAATACGGCGGCAGTTGCGATGGTCACGAGGGAGGAGAGGTTGTATCTCGACAGAACCGTTGCCGTCCCGGAGAGCAGCAGAATGAGAATCTTCAACAGCAGGCCGCGCCAAGTGTACTGTGGGACTCGCTTCTCATAGAAAGCCATCGTCGGCCGCACGCGCAGGGCGATATACTTACTCGCATCCAATGGCGATTGATGATCGTCGCAGCCCGCTTCCGGATGGCCTCTCCTCTGGAAGTGTCGCATGTGTCGTGAGGGCAGTCGCCGCTGCAAGTTGGTTGTGGCGATGGCCGAGCTGGTCATGATCTGTTGACGCCAAGCTGTGACCTTCTCGCAGAGAGCGTTCTCAGGGCGCGCCTGGTCGCGTCCGGTCTCGTCGACTGCAAACGGACCGGTGCGTGTGCGATAGCACCAAATTATGGACTGCATGGCGTTAGCGGACGAGCGAAGCTTGCGCCAGCGCGTCCGTGGATTGAGCATAGAGTCGAGCGAGATCACCAAGTTCACAGAAATGGAGATAAAGAACGCAGTCTGGGCAAACATAGATGCATCTGAGCGCTCAAAGAGCAACGCGACAAGATCGTCGTCTCCCGAGCTGTCTGTCTCGTTACCAGATTCCAGCGGAGGGAGATCAGACATGGTAGCGAGAACGACGATGATGAACGCAAGCAGCAGCTGCAAAGCAAAGAGGAGCTTGCAGACCAGCTTGTATCGCCGTGCAAGCATTGTGGCCGCGTCATGGTCAGTCCAAGCGGCCTGCAATAGGCGTAGGCCCTCGAGTGGGTTGCTTGTCGGCAGTCGGTCAATCTGCACAAGCTGGTCGACCAGCTCGACGATGTCCTTATGCGCACTGTCAGCAATATTGGTGGCGTACACGTTCTCCGAGCTGAGAAGGAGGCGCGCATACGTGCTGAACGCGCGCATACGCTCCGTATACGCGTGTGAATACGTGCCTTGCATCTTGGGCTGCGATTCAATCTTCGGAAGCAAACTCCAAGCATCGGCAAAGAGTCGCGTTGCGAGCCATTCCGCCGTCTCAGTGACCTGCTCTGGCGTTGCATCGCTCAACCTCTCTCCTCCATCGAAAGTGGATATTTCTCTACCATCTTCCGCCAATGCAATCGCTTTGTAGAGCGGCGTGCCCATGGCAGATGACGCTCGCCGGCCCTCGCTGGTCGAAGTGATGCCATCTCCGAAAAGCATCTCCTTGAGGTACGCGATGACGCAGACATCCATCGTCTCGCAAAGCCCTTGATTCAGAAGTGCTGTGCTCGTTCGCACGATCTCCGCCTTTCCCTTTTCGATGAGGAGGTTGCGCCGCGATAAGACGGCTTCGTCTGCAACGTAGCCGGCCTCGCCGTGAGATATTCCGAGCAGGTCTGTCGCAGTGACTGCCGCCGTTGTTGTCAGCGTGCGCACGGCATCGATGCCGGCCTCAATGCCAGCCTCAATCATAGTTGCGGACCGCTGCCGCAGCAACCCGCTTGGCCGGGGCGCCCGTGCCGCGTCGATATCAGGACGCACCGGACTTGCTGGCTCAGGAACGTGCCGGTGACGCACATCGAGAAGCAGGACCGGCACGTTGGTCATCGCTCGAATGCTCGTCATTCTGAGGCTGTGCGCTGACGGAGAACCGACGAGCCCTTTCATGCTCGCGCCAGTGCGCACTGCAAGTCCGGGCAGGACGTTCGAGAGGTGAGATATCAGCGCGTTCAGCAGGCTGGCGAGAGGTCCGGGGTCGAATGACCCCGTTTTCGCGTTGATGCAGTCCGCAAGGATGAAGCAGGTACCATTCGGATCGAGGTCGTGGGCACGATAACTCATCCCCTCGCTGGCGTCTCCCATCGTCTTCTTGTACACCTCGATCATCTTCGCGTCGCGTGCCGCCCACGCCTTGCAAGCGCTGCGAATGTGCAGCCAGTGGGCCTTCATGTTCGGATTGTGATAGAAGGCGATCGTGGAGTTAGAGACGCTCAGAACAGTGAACGGTGGCGGCCCGTTCCACTGGCTCCGCATGACAGCATACATGCGCGTGAAGGCGGCGGATAGTGCACACTCGCAATGCGCGGCATTGCAAAGCACGATCGCGTTCGTCCTTGCAGCGAGCGGGATCAGCACGTTCGACATGAACAAGTCCAGCCTGTTCTCAACTTCGCGCTCGGCCTCCACCGACAGGAACGGTGCCCGCTCATGCACAAGACCGGGCCAATCGAGCATGTTTGCATCCTCAAAGAATTCGGCCGCGTGCGAGCGTAAGAACTCGCTAAATCCCGCCGACTTTTGGATCTCGATCACAAGGTGCGGCTTTCGGTCCATTTCAAACGCCTCAAGCATCCGCTCAATGCTCTTCTGGTTGCTTGCGATGAACTCCGCTTGCGCATTTGTGAGAAAGAGGACTTTGCACTGGCCGTCGTCGATCTCCTCCACCATGTTGAACATAGTTCGCGCCTTGATTTCCGCCAGCTGTTCATATCGCTGGGTCGCATCACTTTCATCATCAGGCAAGGCCACGAGTTCATTGATCGACGAGCGCTTTCGCATGAGCGGTGGTTGATCTCCACGATCATCGGACGGTTCTTCGCTGCCAACTAAATCGTCTCCGTCGCGGGGCATTGGATGAACGCGTGCCGACATCGTCCGAGAAGAGATGCGCGACACGCCACGAGGATTTCAGTGAGCGGACTGCCCGGGCGTCGACGAGCGGGCATCGACGAGGCAAAATCCATGAAACAGCACAGCGAGACGTTTCTCAACGTCGCCAACCCGTTGGGTTTCAGTACTTTGTGCGTGTCGGGGCCGCGCGGAACGGCTGAAACTCGTCGTCGTCCAAGCGGCCGACGATCGCTCTCTCGTCAGCTGTGCGCGGTGTTGTGCGAGGGAGTTTGCTTGTAAAATTCTTTCACCTTTTCTTTTCTTCAGATGAGGCCACGGGTCCTGAGGCGGGCGAGGCGGTGCTCATCGCGTGCGCAGCGAATGCAGGGGCGGCTGAGTGCGAGTCCTCTCGAGTGCTGGCTGGAGCACGGGGGGTTGGTGGGCGTGTGGTGAACGTGTGGTGAACGTGTGGTGGGCGTGTGGTGGGCGTGTGGTGGGCGTGTGGTGGGCGTGTCGTTGGCATCGTAGGCGTTCTCTCGGGGGCGCGGGAAGGTGAGGGAAGAATGACAGAGAGAGGAGGTAGAGGGGAGGACGAGAGGGCGAGGGGAGTTGAGAAGGAGGAGGAGAGGAGGAGGAGGAGAGGAGGGGAGGAGGAGGAGGAGGAGAAGAGGAGGGGAGGAGGAGGAGAGGCGAAGAGGAGGAGAGGAGGAGAAAGGAGAGGAGGGGAGAGGGGGAGAGGGGGAGAGGAGGGGGAGTGCAGGGTTGCTGCGCCTTTTTTATGATTGAGTCGACGCACGAGACAGAGACGAGGGTGCCGCTCGGGCGGAGGAATGCGGCGGGGTTGGTGTTGGAGAGGGCCTTCTTCGAGAGCGGGCAGATGTACCTGGCACCCCGGGCCGGGCCTCGGGGCATGGAGGGCGGCGGCCTCGCTGCGCCTCTCGCTGAGCGGCGGTGCGTCTCGGCGGTGCGTCTCTTAGGGGGAGATGCGGGGAGATGCGGGGAGATGCGGCCACCATTTTTTCTTTTTCTGAGCGCAGTAAAATTCTTTTTCTCGTGATGTCTGTTTGTCGCGCCGCTCGCCGCCTCGCCCCCGCCTCCACCGCCGCCGCCTCGCCCGACACGCCGCCGCCAACCCTCCTCGACCTCCCCACGGAGCTCATCGTGCGCGCCCTCTCTCGCTGCGACCCCGCCGACATCGCTCGCGTCGCGGCCGTCTCGCTGCTCTTTCACGACTCGCTCGCGGAGGAGGCCATCCGCTTGTGGGCGCAAGAGCGCGGCTTCGAGCTGCCGGCGCTGCCAGAGGGCGAGGGCTGTGCCGTGCGGTGGCTGTGCTGGTCGGCGCTGCTGCGCGAGTCCAACCCGCCGGCGAGGGCGGCGGCAGGCAACTTCCACAGCCTCTTCATCGACGGCGAGGGGTGGCTCTCGTCGTGCGGCGGGTTGCCGCCCATCTTTCCAGGGCTACTAGGTCACGGCGAAGACGTGACGCGGCTGAATACGCCGACCCGCCTCCCTCCGCTGGGCGGCGAGCGCGCCGTGAGCGTGTCGGCTGGAGACACCCACAGCCTCGCCCTCGCCGCCGACGGTGCCGTCTGGAGCTGGGGCCGTGGAGGCGACGGCCGGTTGGGCCACGGCGACACGCAATGCCAGCTGCTACCCAAGAAGGTCGAGGCCTTGGTTGACCAGCGCGTCGTCGCTGTGTCGGCTGGAGGTCTGCACAGCCTCGCAATGACCGCCGATGGAGAGGTCTGGAGCTGGGGCGGTGGAAGCTTTGGCAAGCTGGGCCACGGCGATGAGCAGCTCCAGTTGCATCCAAAGAAGATCGAGGCCTTGGCTGGCCAGCGTGTCGTTGCTGTGTCTGCTGGAGCCGACCACAGCATCGCCCTCACCGCCGACGGCGCTGTCTGGAGCTGGGGCTACGGAGACCAAGTCCGGTTAGGCCACGGCGACGAGCAGCGCCAGCTGCTGCCGAAGAAGATCGAGGCCTTCGCTGGGCGGCGCGTGGTCGCTGTGTCGGCGGGATGCTACCACAGCCTCGCCATCACCTCCAACGGCGCCGTCTGGAGCTGGGGCAGTGGAGCCCTTGGCCAGCTGGGCCACGGCGACGAGCAGAGCCAGTGGCTGCCAAAGAAGGTCGAGGCCTTGGCGGGGCGGCGCGTGATCGCTGTGCTGGTTGGAAGCGGCCACAGCCTCGCAATCACCACCGACGGCGGCCTCTGGAGCTGGGGCCAGGGAGGCTTTGGCAAGCTGGGCCACGGCGACCAGCAGGAGCAGCAGCTGCCCAAGAAGGTTGAGGCCTTGGTCGGGCGGCGCGTCGTCGCTGTGTCGGCTGGAACCAGCCACAGCCTCGCCGTCACCGCCGAAAACGCTGTCTTTGCCTGGGGCGAGGGCGAGACCGGCTGCCTAGGCCACGGAGAGGACCTGTCGAACCAGCTGCTGCCCAAGAAGATCGACGTGTGGGCGCGGGAATAGGCGCCTCCTCCCGCATCTGTACTCGCGCCGGTCAGGCTCAATAGGTGGATGAGCATGGCTGCGAGCTTCTAAAGCATGTGGCGAGAGATGTAGGATGTTAAGGAAACAAAAAAACGCTAGATGTCTACGTCTCAATATCCGCCGAGGAAACGTTGGGAAGAGGCACGAGGAGGGCGGCGACCTCGACCGACTATGGAGGACCCGTCACCAGACGACGCAGGGCAGACGACGGGGAGGCGGAGCAGACGCGCAGGGCGAGACGAGGGAGGGAGCAGGATGTTGCTGAGATCAGCAGGAGGATGTACGACGAGATTAGGAGCAGCAGGGACCCGAGGGACCATGTGGAAGATACGGCTAGTGCTAGTCCCCCATCGGGAGGACGACCCCGGCTAGTCGCCGACCATACACCCACAAAGAACCCTGCACAAAGACCGCAGGGCGGGGACCTGTTCCTTTTTACCCATCTCCTAGTAGAGGTGTCCGTTTTATTTATTTATTTACGTCTGAATATGTTAACAAGAGAGTTGTGTATGTCGGTGAAAAAACTCTCACCCTCTGCTCCCCCTCCTCACCACGCCCGCGTCGCTCCCCTTCTCCGCAAAAGCCTCGAGGAGGCGCAGCACCTTCTCGCCCTGCATCTCAAGCGCCGAGATGCGCTCGATCGCCTCGCCAATCCGCTCCTTCTCCTCCTCAGCGCTCTTGAGCAGGGGGAGAGTGATAATAGGGGTGCTGAGGTGGAGGCTGGGTGGAGGTGATTCTCCGGGTCAGTCTGGAGGTCATTCTCCACAATCTCCTGCGACAGTGGGCCTCGGTATCCTAGATGTTTTCAGCCCAAGTCCCAATACACAAAATACAGACTTCCCATCTAGGGTCCAGCCGACACAGCGCGAGCGACGACGCGCCGCCCAGCGAAGGCCTCGACCTTCTTGCACGTGTAAGTGACGCCGCACACGTCGAACGAAGCCGGCATGTGTCCGCCCTGCGTTGTTGAAGGCTATATCACACACAACACACACACACACACACACACACACACACACACACACACACACACACACACACACACACACACACACACACACACACACACACACACACACACACACACACGGACAGTTCATAAAAAATCGGACGGCGAGGGGGGCGGAAGGGCCCCCCGGGCGTGTCACATCCAGACCGAAACACAAGATTGCAGCCTTCGATTGGGCAGGTGCGCCGCCTTTCCCCTCGCCTCGCCGCCTCGCCCAGCGCGACGCGGCGCGAGTTTAGTGCTGGTCGCGCGCAAAGCGCTGCCGCTTCGCCCACAACCAAAGACTGCAGCGAGCCCGCGTCAGCTGCCCGCCGTGCTGCGACCGCCGCGAGAGCGGCTCGTTCCGAGGCTCGAGCGACGCGAATCTGGAACAGTCGTATCGCGGGTGGAGCGCTGCCGCGCGCGCGGCCGGGTCGCCTCCATGCCTACTTCGCTCCCGCCCAAAAGGAGCCCGCACCCTGCTCATCCCGTTTTATGCTGCGGACGCTCGCCCGCCGCCGCCTGCGCCCTCGCAGATCCAAACCAACGTGAGCGAGGCGGGCGTGCCGCGGTGGATCCTTGGTGCTGAGCCTCAAGCTGCGTGCGCTGCGAGTAGGTGCGGCCCTCCTGAGCCTGCGACTAGCGAGCGAGATGCCCGGGATTACCCGAGATCGCTTCGAGACGCTATGGCACTTGCGCACTCTAGCACTCACCCTGATCCTCCGTATCTCATCAGCCGAGATTGCCCGAGATCACATCATCAAATCGTTGATTTAATGCCGAGTCCCCAGATTCGTCCAACAGGTCTAGTCTTCGTGCAGATGATAGCAGCGCGGATCGTGATAGAGATGGACGACGGCATTGGCGACGATAGAGTTGCGACGGTGGTTCCGGAAGTTCCAGTTCCAGAAGCGGTTCCAGCGATTCCAGACGACATTCTTCGCTTGATAATGCAATTCAAGCATGCGAACTTCAAAAAGAGGTACGCTGCGGAACATTGGCCCCGAAGGATGCAAATGTTGGCAAGGAAAGAAGCGGAAAGGTTAAAACATGAGCAGAAGCGGGCCATTTGCCAGATGAAGTGCGCTTGTGTCTGGTTCATTGTCGCCTGTGGTGTCGTTCTCGCACTGTTCCTCTGTGGGTGTTAGCGTTGTTTGGTATTGACTCTCTCTATACTCGAGAATATTCCTCATATGAGGGGTTTTGACTCCCGGCTCCTGACGCTATCCCTGGCAGCTCTAATGACCAGGATCAGTAGTGTTGTGATAGAGTCTCGCCCATACTAGCGCAGGAGCTGCCACGCTCGCCCGGACCGTCCCCTTCTGGGGCCGGTTCCGCAGCCCGCGAGAGCCGACAGCGGGGCCGTGCCGCGGGTGCCTACTGCCGAGTGCCACAAACACTGCGCCATCCCGCCATCACCTTACAGGCTGTCTTGTGACTTGTGAGTTGTGTGATGGTTGGGATGTCCAAACGCCACCACCTTAGCTCTTGCGACCTCAAACCCGCGAGCTGTATGGGTGGTCCTGACGTCGACACTGTTGTCCCTTATACTCGTGCAACAACCCGGTGGGGAAGGGTCCCGGGTCCCAGGCGCCATGGACCACACCCGGGAGGCGGGACTTGGGACATGGGATGGTAGAGGACTGGGGGATAGTCGAGAATAACGCGCCCGGACAGCCCACCGGACCCATCGGGTGGCTCGCATACCGGTACCATACCGCCCTTGAGGCCACCAACCCTGCCGGTATGCTCGTCTCGACCCTGCTTGCCGAGGCGCTGCTGGCCCGCCCGGCATGGCCGGCGCCGGCTGGCACCCGCACCGCCCGCGCCGGATGCGCGCCGACCGCGCGCCTCTTCTCCGAGGAGTGGATGGGTCGGCTCGGCACCGCGACCGCCTCCAAGGCGAAGCGCGCAGAGCGGCTGCCGGCGTCGGCACTGGCGCCCGGCTGCGTGCTGGTGGCGGAGCCGGGCTCGTTCGACCACTACTTTCTCGAGTCGCTCGTCCTCCTCCTCGAGCACGGCCCCGCCGGCAGCCGCGGCGTGCTGCTCAACCACGAGACTCCGTGGCAGGTCAGCCACGATGGATAGGAGGCGACCGAGACACGACCCGGGCGCGGTTTGGAAAGGCCGCTCAGCGATGGGCACAGAGCGGCCACGCGCTGGAGCGACACACGCGACACACAGACGCACAGACAAGACCACCTCTTCCAGCAGCGCTGCCAAGAAAGCGTCGCGGACGCAGCGCTCGATTTGCAGAGGTCTCTCTGTCTTCGGCCCGTCCTGAAACCGTGCTCCTCCTGTGGCAGGTGGACGAGATGGGGCCCGCGGCAGCCCTCGGCCCGTTCGCCGCCAACCCGCTCTTCCTGGGCGGCGACGCGGGCGCGGACACGATGGTGGTGGTGGTGGTGGTGCAATAAAGGCGCCTCTGCCGACCCAGGAACCTCTGAGGCCTAGGCGCAGACACGATGGTGATGGTGCATGGCGAGGCGCACCTTCCGGGCGCCCGCGAGGTCGGGCGAGGTGTCCATGTCGGCGGCGTGGCGGCGGCGGTGCGGGCATGGTGGGGGCGGGCCCACCCCCTCTCAGGTTGAGTGGTCCGTGATCTGCTCTCTGCCTGATTCAACCGGCCAGGTGCGCGCGGTGGAGGAGGGCGCGCTGCCCACGTCTCGGTTCAAGTTCTTCTACAAGAGCGTCGAGTTTCTGCCCGGGGCCCTCGACGCGCAGGTGGCGGACGACCTCTTCTCCCTGGCTGCTCTGTCGCCCGCCTGGTTGTACGGCCAGGCAGGGCAGCGGTCGATGTGGGCAGAGGTGCGGCCAGATACACAGACACAGACACACACACACACACACACACACACACACACACACACACACACACACACACACACACACACACACACACACACACACACACACACACACACACACACACACACACACACACCGCTCACCCACGCGCACTGGGCCTTGCACTTTGGATGCCGTGGGGCGCTCCTGCCTGTCTAGATGTGGAGTCGCGAGGGTCGCCTGGCCCTTGCCCCACCACCTCGTGTGTGTGGAGAAGCTTCCCTTCCTTCCCTTCCCTTCCCTTCCCTTAGGTGAGGCAGGCAATCTCCGAGAGCTCGGGGCCGGGCAGCGGCGGCGGCGGAAGCGGGGGGGAGTGGGCAGGGGGCGGGGGCATGCCCGCCGAACAGGCGCGCTGCTGCTGTTACGTCTTCGGTCCCCGCGGGAAGCCCCGCGCATAGGACAACAACGTCTGTCCCACACACGCACAGGCGCGCACATACGTCATGCTCGGGCACCCCCCACAGTGTAGTGGTGTGAGCACACAAGTACTAGCAGAGTGCGAGCAGGCGCGCGCGCGGGCAAAGCACGACGACGAGCTCAAGGCGTACGTGGCGACGCTGCAGGCGGAGGCGGCGGCGGAGGAGGCGGCAGCGGCCGCCAAGGCGGCGGCGGAGGCGGCGTTTGCGGCGGAGGCGGCGCCGCCGAGTGCCGCGGCGGCGGAGGTGGCGGCGGCGGAGGTGGTGCCGGCGGAGGTGGTGCCGGCGGAGGAGGCGACGGCGGCGGCGACGGAGGCGGCGGCAGCGGCGGGGGAGGGGGAGGCGGGGGAGGGGGAGGCTGCGGCGGCGGCGGCGACAGAGTGGCTTGCGGCGCGTGGAATCGTCGCGCCCCCCGCCAAGCAAACACGCGAGAGCGGGGGCGGCGAGGGCGGCGAGGGCGGCGAGGGCGGTGAGGGCGGCGAGGGCGGCGAGGGCGGCGAGGGCGGCGAGGGCGCACAGGGTTCGAGCGCGTCGCAGCTGGCGGAGGTGCTTGAGTACCGGCGCTACATGGGGAACGATCAGTGGCGGGTGCGGTGGCGCGGCGACGGGGGCGAGGGCCATGGGCGGAGGGACGCGTGCCGGCGGCGTCCTCCTTCTTGAGACTCGCATCGTTCTCCCCGCAGGCGAGAGCTGGGAGCGGTGGGCGGTCCTCGACGGCGAGGCGCTGCGGGAGCGGGCGGCGGCGCTGAGGGAAGAGCGGCGCGGGTAGAGTCAGGCTCAGCGTCAAAAAGATAGTGGACCGACGAGCGTGCTCGCAAGAGCCGTGCTCAGTTTTATACGTCCGGCTGTTGACTGTTGGTGTTGCAAACACACGTGCGCGGCTAGCCACGCTGGCTCCCAACGGTCGCCCTCAAGCTCAACCGCTCTCCCTCCCGCTGAAGCGAGACCCTGCGCCCACGCCCCACCCCACGTGCCACGAGCCGTCGACGCGCGTCGGCGGCGATGAATACGCGCAGATCTCAGACTCTCGTGTCCTCCTCGTCGCGCCGCCTCGGCTTGCCGCCAAAGCAGCCGCACGACGCCATCAGGTTGAAGGCCCACGCAACCTTGCACAGCACAAAAGACAGGATGAGGACTGACGGAGGGAGGCCGTGCTGCAGGCTCCACGCGGCGAGGAACGCGGTCAGGCCGATCAGCGACCAGTAGGTGACTGCGATCCACCGCCGCGCCGGCCCGCTGCAGAGGGTGTTCCCGCAGTACTTTCGCGGCCCAAAGAAGAAGACCATGGCCTGGATGCCTACGTGTTCAATACGCCAGCCTTAGGGCGGGAAGACGGTACTGTGCAGCGTTCTCAGAGCACCGTACAGTGAATACGGCGGACTACAGCGGACTACAGCGGAGTACGTGTCTCTCGAGCGCTGCTGCTTGGGATACAAGAACACGTATTCCGCTTCTAGGACAGGATGCCCGCCACTGCACCGATGGCGAAGACGACCAGGAAGGCCTCCACGCCGACCAGCGAGAGAAAGACGACGTCGAGGATCGCGCAGAGAGCGGAGACGCACACGCAGGTCATCATCCCAAACCACGGGTCGACGCCGCAGCAGCGGTCGCGCCTCGGCTCCGCCTCTGCCTCGGCCTTCCGCCCCGGCTGCCGCTGCTGCGGCTGCGGCGGCGGCTGAAGCGCTCGCGCACTCCCACTCTCCCGCGCTGCGGTGCCGCGACCGCGAGCGGCGCCCAGCTGCTGACTGCTGCGACCGAGGGCGGCGCTCCTTGCCCGGTCGAGCGCCGCCCGCGAGCCACTCGAGCTCCGGGCGCGCTCGAGCGCGGCGGCGGACCGCGCAGACGGCGCCGACGCCATCTCCGTTGTGCGCTGCGACTGCGGTGCTGCCCACGCTGGCAGCTGCGGCTCTGGCGCCGGCTCGCGCGCCGGTGGCGCCGGCTGCGGCTCTGGCGCCGGCGGCTCTGGTGCCGGCTGCAGCTGCGCCGACGACGCTTGGCGGAGCGAGGACCACTCGCTAGCGGCTGCTTCACCGGTGGCCGCGTTGCTGGTCTTGCGAGGCATCAGAGAGAGTCTCTGAACCTGAGGCTGTCCACAAGTAGAGCACCGCTTCCCTCGCGGCAATGGGCGAAAGAAAAATATCAGGGAAAAAAGAAGCAGGTTCCGCTCGGAACCTAGGCTGTCCACAAGTAGAGCACCTGCAATGGGCGGCAAGAAAAAATCCGGCTTCGATGATTAAGAAGAAAAAGAAGCGAGACGTTGCGCTGGCGCTCTCTCTGCTCCCTGCCAACCCCAGCCCCGCCACCGCACACCGACTCTTTCGCGGCCCCGGTCCGGCGCATTCGCCGATGGACGACGCCGCCCTCATGGACCTCGCCCTCTCGGAGGCCGCGGCCGCCCTCGAGGCGGGCGAGGTACCTGTCGGCTGCGTCTTTGCGCACCCGGCGCGCGGTGTCATCGGCAGAGGCCGCAACAACACCGTGGCGTCGCGGAACGGCACGCGGCACGCCGAGCTCGAGGCGATCGACCGGATGCTCGACGTCGACGGCGTGCCGCCCGAGTCGGTCGCCGAGTGCACGCTGTACGTCACCGTCGAGCCGTGCCTGATGTGCGCGTCGGCGCTGCGGCAGCTGCGCGTGTCGCGCGTGGTGTTCGGCGCGGCGAACGACAAGTTTGGCGGCTGCGGCTCCGTCCTCTCCCTGCACGCCGACGACGGAGCGAGCGCCGCTGGCGACCCGCCCTACCCCGCCGTGGGCGGCGTGAGGAAGGCAGAGGCGGTGGCGCTGCTGCGGCTCTTTTACGCGCAGGAGAACCAGAATGCGCCGCAGCCGCAGAAGCGCACGCGCAAGCAGCTCGAGCTCGGCGCCGAGGCGGCGAGGGAAACGCAGCACCTGCCCGGGAGCGAGCGAGGAGGGAGAGAACCAGACTCGTAGTGTGCCTCGCGATTGTGCTTTTCACTGCTGTGCACAGGTTTTATGTGCAAAATTGTGGACGGAGAAACACTGTAAAGCCGTCAGGGTGGCGTGCGCCGCTCTAGCACACGCTCGGGCCTCTTGCTCGGGCCTCTTGCTGCTTTTGGCCTAGTAAAAAGTACCCAGCACCAGGGGTGTGAATGGGAGGTGCACACGCCTCACGCGCACGCGGCACGGCTGCGCTCCCACGCACACGGACCGGACACGGTTCACGGAGCCGCCATGCAAGAGGTCGCCTCGACCCGCGCGCTCTCCGCCCCCCCCTCCGCGCGTGCAGACGTCTAGGCACACGCAAATGGCCACGCCGCCTCGCGCGTCCTCTCACCGTCCTGGCGCCCACGCCTCGATCTTCTTGGGCAGCAGCTGGTTCGACAGGTCCTCTCCGTGGCCTAGGCAGCTGTCGTTGCCCTTGCCCCAGGCAAAGACGGCGTCGGCGGTAGTGGCGAGGCTGTGCCATGCTCCCGATGAAACAGCGACGACGCGCTGGCCAGCTAAGGCCTCGATCTTCTTCGGCAGCAGCTGGCGCTGCTCGTCGCCGTGGCCCAACCGGCCTTGGTCTCCGTAGCCCCAGCTCCAGACAGCGCCGTCGGCGGTGAGGGCGATGCTGTGGTCGGCTCCAGCAGACACAGCAACGACGCGCTGGCCAGCCAAGGCCTCGATCTTCTTTGGATGCAACTGGAGCTGCTCATCGCCGTGGCCCAGCTTGCCAAAGCTTCCACCGCCCCAGCTCCAGAGGGCTCCGTCGGCGGTGATGGCGAGGCTGTGGTAGCATCCCGCCGACACAGCGACCACGCGCCGCCCAGCAAAGGCCTCGATCTTCTTTGGCAGCAGCTGGTGCTGCTGGTTGCCGTGGCCCAACCGGCCTTGGTCTCCGTAGCCCCAGCTCCAGACAGCGCCGTCGGCGGTGAGGGCAAGGCAGCGGGTGCCTCCAGCCGACACAGCGACGACATGCTGGCCAGCAAAGGCCTCGACCTGCTTCGGCAGCAGCTGGTCCTGCGTGTCGCCGTGGCCCAACCGGCCGTAGGCGCCCCAGCCCCAGCTCCAGACGGCTCCTTCGGCGGTGAGGGCGAGGTTGTGGTACAGCCCAGCCGACACAGCGACGACGCGCTGGCCAGCCAACGCCTCGATCTTCTTTGGCTGCCACTCGGCCTGCGCGTCGCCGTGGCCCAACCGACCAAAGCCTTCACAGCCCCAGCTCCAGAGGGCGCCGTCGGCGGAGAGGGCGAGGCTGTGGGTGTCTCCAGCCGACACGCTCACGGCGCGCTCGCCGCCCAGCGGAGGGAGGCGGGTCGGCGTGTTGAGCTGCGTCACGCCCTCGCCGTGGCCGAGTAGTCCCGGCGTCCAGATCTCAGCCTTGCCGCACGACGAGAGCCGCCCCTCGCCGTCCATGAAGAGGCTGTGCTGCCAGCCTGCCGCCGCCCTCGCCGGCGGGTTGGACTCGCACAGCAACGCCGAATAGCACAGCCACCGCACGGCGCACCCCTCGCCCTCTGGCAGCGCCGGCAGCTCGAAGCCGCGCTCCTGCGCCCACAAGCGGATGGCCTCCACCGCGAGAGAGGCGTGGAAGAGCAGCGAGATGGCCGCGACGCGAGCGATGTCGGCGGGGTCGCAGCGAGAGAGGGCGCGCACGATGAGCTCCGTGGGGAGGTCGAGGAGGCGGGCGGGCGGCGGCGTGTCTGGCGATGGCGCGGCGGTGGCGGCGGAGGCGAGGCGGCGCGAGCGGCGCGACGGGGCAGACATCGCGAGAAAAAAGAAAAATTCGCCGCCGGTGAGTTTATGACTGCACTCCAAGTGCTCCAAGTGCTCTTGTCCTAAGGGTGTGGGGGCGCGGAGGACTTGTTGGCGAGCCAAAATGGTGATGTCCGAGGCGCTGCGCTAGGCTCAGAGCGAGTTCGCGCTGCGCTAGGCTCAGACGGCGAGTTCGCGCTAGCCGCTGCGCTAGGCTCACAGACGGAGACGGCGAGTGGGAGTGCGCTGCGATAGCGAGGGAGGGCGAGACGAACGAGTGGTCCCGTACCATGCGGAATCGACCCTATCCAGTGCTTTCAAGTGCTCAAGAAAGAAAAGGACAGACTCAGACAGCTGAGACAGCGGACAGCGGTGCAGATGGACAGGTCTCTCAGGTGACAGGTGTGTGCACGGACACACTCAGACGGACGCAGCAGTGGACCGGGCCGCGTGCTGCCGTGTGCACCGAGCTCCGAGGGGCCGCGTGGTCCGCGCCGCCACGCCGGCCGCGGCCACAAGAGTCGCGAACGCCGGTGCACGCGCCAGAGCCCAGAGGAGCGGCGGCACCCCCGCGTGCGCGGCCTGCGTGCGGCGCGGTGTTCGTCTCTCTTCGCGCAAATCTGGCCGTCTGTACCCAAAAGCAGTATATGACGGCGAGGCGGCGGGGCGGGCGGTAGGGGGGGGGGGGGGAGCCCCCCAGGGGGCAGGCCCCCAGTGGCGGTCCCAAAAACGAACAGTCCCCCCCCGGGGTTTAGGGGGGCGCCCCCCAAAGGGCTACGCCCGGAGTCTGTTGTCCCCCAAGCCCCCCCAACCCGGCCCTAGTCTGCGCAGCCCTTAAGCCAGCCAAAAATTCGGCTCCGGCTCCAGGGGGGGGGGGGGGGGGTGTTAGGGCTGCATGCTGCGGAGCGGACTCCCCCCCAGCTCTCACACACACAACCCGGCGGAGGGTTGCGGCGCTTGAATACATAATACGGATACGTAATGCGTAGTCCATAGCCCTCTCCGGCGGGCTTTCGGCGCTTGATACATAGTACGGATACGTAATGCGTAGTCCATAGCCCTCTCCGGCGGGCTTTCGGCGCTTGATACATAGTACGGATACGTAATGCGTAGTCCATAGCCCTCTCCGGCGGGCTTTCGGCGCTTGATACATAGTACGGATACGTAATGCGTAGTACATAGCCCTCTCCGGCGGGCTTTCGGCGCTTGATACATAATACGGATACGTAATGCGTAGTCCATAGCCCTCTCCGGCGGGCTTTCGGCGCTTGATACATAGTACGGATACGTAATGCGTAGTCCATAGCCCTCTCCGGCGGGCTTTCGGCGCATTGATACATAGTACGGATACGTAATGCGTAGTCCATAGCCCTCTCCGGCGGGCCTTTCGGCGCTTGATACATAGTACGGATACGTAATGCGTAGTACATAGCCCTCTCCGGCGGGCTTTCGGCGCTTGATACATAGTACGGATACGTAATACGTAGTCCATAGCCCTCTCCGGCGGGCTTTCGGCGCTTGATACATAATACGGATACGTAATGCGTAGTCCATAGCCCTCCCACGTGCAGGCGCCGCTGAGTGATGCATAATACGGATACGTAATGCATAGCTCATAGCGCCAATGCGACATCGGCAGCGCTGCACTGTTTGCTGAGACATAAAGGCGAAAACATCGTACGTATTGCATAAGACACGCTATGGACTATGCATTCGCGCGACGTCTGACCCTGCCAATGCATAGGCAGGACACACGGGTGCATATAGGGCCGGTACGTATACATAACAGTACTGCCCACGTCTCCGCGCAAGAGCGCCGAGGTACGGAAATGGAAGCCAGGTGAGTCCGTGAGAGCAAATGGCGTCACGCTCACCGTGGTGGTTCACGCCTCGGACTGACGCACAACAAATCTAGAGATAGAGACGAGAAATGCATCCTCTGACCTCTCTCACATTACGCACAAACCCGAAACCGGTCGCGCGTTCTCGACACAGCACACACACGTATCATGTGCCATTGTACACAAGTGTGCCCCCCCCCCCCCCCCGAAAAACGTACAAGTACACGCTCCCTCTTGCTGGACCGGGGACACACAGTCCGAGGCGCGAGGGCAAGCGTCGTCTACGTCTTGAGGCACACTCCAAGGGGCGTCGCGTAACTGCGTGCGCACCCCGTAAGAGACGCGGAAGCAGCTCCCCTAGATGCCGGGCGGCGCAAAGGCGGGCATGAAGGGGCAACACATCTCGCACATGTCTCCGGAGCTCGACATCGGCCCCTCCGGAGGCACCTCTGGCCACGTCAGCTTGTGCGGCTTCTCGGTGACGGACTCGACGGCGTCGAGGTAGGAGCAGTTGCGGAAGATGGCGGCGAGGTTGAACGACCCCCACTTGGGGAGGCCTGAGGCGGGATACACAGGGCTCGCACGGGTAGGAGTGAGACTCTCCCCGCATCCACATCTCGCCTCTACGTCTCGAGACACATCTCGGCACATACATCTCGGCACTGCTGCTGCTGCTGCTGCTGCTGCTGTTACGTCTTCGGTCCCCGCGGGAGGCCCCGCGATCTCGGCACATCTCGGCTGTATCTCGGGCGGCTGCCCCCACCGTACACCGACATGAACTCAGGGTCCGTGTGGCCGCCCTTGCGAGTCGAGTCCCACGCCGTCATGCCTGTGTCGGGGAGGGCGAGGGGGTGGAGGGGCGGGGGGCGGGTGGAGGGGCGGGGGGCGGGTGGAGGGGCGGGGGGCGGGTGGTGGGCAACCTTAAGTGAGGCGCCTCCCATCTCTCCTGGTGTACGGGTGTGGCGGCTGTCCCGAAGTCTCAAGAGTGGGGGGGATGGGTGGCGGGGGGGGAGGTGGGGGGCTAAGAGTGGTAGACTCCCGCGCCTCGCTCCGCGCGCGTGCCCGGGATGAGGTTGTCCAGGAGGACACCCGCGAGCAGCGAGACGATCATCGTGTTGCTAAAGAAGACCTGGGACACCGAGAGATGTGGCCGAGATGTCGCCGAGTTCTGGCCGAGATGGAGAGCCGAGATGGAGAGCCGAGATGGAGCCGAGATCAGCCGTGATCAAGCCGATGTGGCCGAGATGTCGCCGCCGAGCTGCCGGGCGGCCGCAGTTGCCCGCCTTTGTGTTTTGGGCGTCCGAGCACGGCTCGCCCCACGGGCCGGTGTTGGCAAAGTAGCCGGCGGGCCCGCCCAGCGCGAGGCCTACAAATAACGAAACTCTGTGCTAGGAGACGGGTACGAAGGGGGCTCGGGTCCCCGCCCAGCGAAAGGCCGTTGTAGATGCAGAAGCCGAGGATGAACAGGTTGCGCGACGAGTTGAGGTCGACGTGCTGGAGCTGCGCGAGGCCGCAGGAGCAAATGAGGCCGAACAGGCACATGTAGAGACCGCCCACGAGCCAGCCAGGCATCGCGGCGAACACGGCGCCAAACTTGGGGAAGCAGCCCATGAAGATCATCGTGCACGCGCCCGCTTGCACAACGGCGCGCGAGCCAACCTTGGTGACGCCGAGCGCGCCGATGTTCTCGCCGTACGAGGTGGTGCCGTTGCCGGTGCCGATGAGGCCGCAGAGAATGAGTCCCCACCTACGCGTGCCACAGCCGCAGCTCTGCGGACAAGCTTCAGAAGACCGGCCACAGAGGGCACTGCTAGCACACGAGCCCTTCTCCTGCGAGGCCGCGCGAGATGACGGGACCCGACGGCGGCGGGGCGCCCGCGAGCTGCGCGGCGGCGTAGTAGTCTCCGATCGACTCGACCATCGAGACGAGCATGGCGGCGATCATGGGCAGGATGGCGCACTTGTCGAAGATGGGCGCGCCCCACTGACCCGGGTACGGCCACCTGAACCACTTCGAGTCCTCGATGACCTGGCTCGACGTCTTGCAGATCGCGTAGCGCCCGCCGAGGTAATCGTCGTCCATGCCGCCGGCCGCCTGCGCGATGGCACCGATACCCCACGCCACCATCACGGTCCACAGCACCGGGAAGAGCGCAAAGATCTTGATGCTCGCTCCCCCGATCTTGAGGTTGACGAAGCCGAGGAGCTGCGAGAAGACTACCATGCAGATAATGACCGCCGCGGCATATCCTTCGCAGCCGGGCACGGGCAACGGACGTTGGAAGTTCCCGTTAATGTTTGGGGCAGTATACAGCCCGAGCCCAACCATGCACACGGTCGGGGCGATCGTGAGCGGCGAGATGAAGCGCGTGAGCAGGCCGAGCACGCCCGAGTAGCCAAGAGCAACCTGGATGAAGCCGCACGTCAGGATGGCGCCTTGGATGCGGCGCATCGTCTGCTCGAACTGCTCCTCCGCGCCGATCTCTCCGGAGGCGACCATCGCCCTGACCTGGCCGATGACGGCAAAGGTGGGGCTCAAGAAGGCAAACGAGCCGCCCTGCACGATGGGCAGCCGGTCCCCGATGGTGGTCTGAAGGAGTGTGTTGCAGCCGGAAACGAAGAAGATGGTGCAGATAACCTCGGCCATCTGCGTCGGCGTGCCGCCCATCTCCGGCACGATGAGGAGGGGGATGAGGGCCGTGGCGCCGAGCATGGTGAGGTAGTGCTGCGGCGGAGGCGGGGAATGGTGAGGCGGTACCAGAGGAAGGCGGCTTGCGCGGAGCGGCGGGATACCTGGAATCCGAGGATGACGCCGAGGTAGGCGGGAGGCACGTCACTGACGGTGTACAGCATGCCGCCATTCTTTGCCTGTGAGGAGGAGCAGCAAGCCGCGGCTCGGATCGGCGTCAAGCGGCGGCGGCGGCGGCGGCGGCGGCGTGTGTTGAGCATACGGCGGCCGCCGGTTGACTACGCGAGTGGTGCAGCGTGTGTGTGCGCACCTTCTGTTTGAATGACTTGTCCATGGCGCGCGTGGTAGGCCGCAAGACGACCGAAGGCCTCTGGTACCCCTGCCCTGCTGATGTGGATCAAAATCGAGCGGATCGCCGCCTTTGGCACCCCAAGGTGGGCTGCACCACGCGCTCTACGCGCTCTACCCTGGGGTGCCGGCGCATTTTGGTTGAGTCGGATTGATTGATTGATGGGAAGGCGAAACACAGTCCGACCAACGACTGGGACACCAACGCGGTATGGGTGGACGCTAGACGGGCGATGACGGTCACACAGGAGCGACACACAGAACCACAAGACAAGACACTCAGTCGGATGACAAGAAAGAGAAAAACTCGCCCCGGAAGGACAGTCTCCATACCCCCGCATGGCCGCCAGCTCCGACAACGCCGGCAACGCCAGCTCCGAAGGCCCATCTCTCCGCACAGTCGTCTGCGGCCTCTCCCTGCCGTCGTGCGTCTTCAACTCGTCTAACCCGTTCGCAACCTCACTCGAGGATCTGCAGGCGCTCGACGCCTCCGCCGCCGGCGCCGTCGCCACGCGCACCGCGTGCCCCGGCTTTGTGCACGATGAGGCTACGATGAAGTGGGCCTCGCCTGACGGCGCAAACACGATCAACTGCCTCGGCTACTCGCCGCTCCCGTTCGAGTACTACACGGGCTGCCTGCCGCAGCTCTCCGGCGCCAAGCCCTGCTGGCTCTCCATCTCTGGCAGCGCGGAGGAGGTTGGTGCGATGGTGCGCGAGGCTGCAGCGCTGGCACCGTCCCTGCCAGGCGGCCTCGCGGTGGAGATCAACCTCTCGTGCCCAAACATCGCCGGCAAGCCTCCCCTCGCGTACGACTTTGACGCGCTGCGTGACTACCTCGGCACCGTCTTTGCTGCCGGGCCGCCGCCGCCGACCCTCGCGGTCGGCGTCAAGATGATGCCGAGTTCTTATTAGTAGTAGCATCATCATCACCATCTTCTTCTTCTTCTAGGTCGGCGTCAAGACGACGCCCTATTTCTACGACGCGCAGTACACCGGCGCCGCCGCCGTGCTGAACGGCTGCCCGCACCTGTCCTTTGTCACCGCCATCAACACGGTCGGCAACGGCCTCTACGTCGACGTCGCCACAGAGGCGCCCCTCCTCGCTCCCAGCTGCTACGGCGGGCTGGGCGGCGCCGCGGTGCACGCCGTCGCCCTCGGCAACTCACACCATGAGCTATCAACACCATTAGCTATCATGACTCATAACAGGTGCACGCCATCGCCCTCGGCAACTCACACCATGAGCTATCAACACCATTAGCTATCATGACTCATAACAGGTGCACGCCATCGCCCTCGGCAACTCACACCATGAGCTATCAACACCATTAGCTATCATGACTCATAACAGGTGCACGCCATCGCTCTCGGCAACGTGCGGAGGCTGCGTGCGCTGCTGCGGCCGTCGATCGCCGTCATCGGCTGCGGAGGAGTCGACTCTGGGGAGGCTGCCCTGCCCCTAGAAGCGGAAGACGTACGCGCACTCTTGTGTGTGGGGAGAGGTATCCCCTTACCTTACCTCAGGCTGCCTTCCGCCACCTGCTCTGCGGCGCCTCGGCGGTGATGGTCGCCTCGGCGCTCCTGCACGAGGGCGTGGGCGTCTTCGCGAGGGTCGAGGCAGAGCTGCGCGGCATCATGGCCTCCAAGGGCTACTCCGCCGTCGCAGACTTCCAAGGCGATCTGGGGAGATCTGGGGAGATCTGGGGAGATCTGGGGAGACTCCACCACGCCTCCGCATGCCCCGCCCCTCCTCACGCCCCGCGCCTCTCTCTGTATGCGCCCGCGAGGGTGCCTCCCTATCCCATCTCCCCATCTCTCCCCAGCTCTCCCCAGCTCTCCTCATAGGCAAGCTGAGGGAGCCAGCCGCACCGCAGCAGCGCGCCGCCGCCCCATGCGCCGGCCTCGCGCCCCCTGCCACCAACGGCCGCAGCAGCGTCGGCGGCGGCGGCGGCGGTGGCGGCGGCGGCAGCGGCGGCGGCGGCGGCGGCGGCGGCAGCGGCAGCGGCGCCAACGGCCGCGCGTTCGTCGCGCCGGAACACATTCGAGCTGCCAACGGCGCCGCGGCCGACAAGTTCGCTTCTTTCGCCCAAGTGCCTGTGGTGGACTTTGGCGCCTTCTACTCTGACGACGCGGCGGGACGGGCGACGCTGGCGGCGCAGCTCTTCTCCGCCTTCAAGGAGATCGGCTGATCTCGGCTGATCTCGGCTGATCTCGGCTGATCTCGGCTGATCTCGGCTGATCTCGGCTGATCCTCGGCAGATCTCGGCTGATCTCGGCTGATCTCGGCTGATCTCCGCCCCCAAGGACATCGGCTTCGCCACACTGATCAACCACAACCTCCCTCCGGAGCTCAACGCTCGCGCGTTCGCGCTGTCCGAGGCTTTCTTTGCTCTGCCGGCCGCGCAGAAGGCTGCGTACGGGTGGGAGAGCCCCGAGTCGAATCGAGGCTACCTCGCGCTGGGCAAGGCGCCTCGACGGCGGGCTAATCTCGGCGAATCTCGGGCCGTCTCGCCTAATCTGCGCCAATCCTGCGGCAAGGAGCGCCTCGACGGCGGGCTGCCGGACATCAAGGAGACCTTCGAGATTGGCAACGAGGCGGAGGACCCTAGAAGCTGAATACGTATTCTTGTATCCCAATCAGCGCTCGAGAGGACACGTACTCCGCTGTACTCAGCCGTATCCCGCCGTATTCCCTGTCTTCGCTTCCCTCGTATTCACGCCGTGCTCTGAATACGCTGCACAATACCGTATTCGTGCCCTGAGGTTGGCGTATTCAGCACGTAGGCGGAGGACACTTACCACAACCGCTGGCCCGAGGCGGAGCTGCCCGCCTTCCGCGCCACCATGCTCGAGTACTTTGCGGCGGCGGACGCGCTGCACTTGGACGTGCTCCGCTGCCTCGCCCTCGCGATCTCGGCTAATCTCGGCTGATCTCGGCTGATCTCGGCTATCTCGGCTAGTCTCGGCTCATCTCCGCCCAGCAAGTCCAGGTGCTCCGCTGCCTCGCCCTCGCGATGGGCCTCGACGAGGAGTACTTCACACCGCTCTGCGACGGCAACCACCAGAACCTGCGCCTGCTGCACTACCCGCCCACGCGGCGCGACGCCGTCTCTGCCGCCGGGCA
>NW_005198966.1:38721-72859 GCF_000372725.1 Emiliania huxleyi CCMP1516
CTCCCTCCCTTCCTGCCTCCCTCCCTCCCTCCCTCCCTCCCTGCCTCCCTCCCTCCCTCCCTCCCTCCCTCCCTCCCTCCCTCCCTCCCTCCCTCCCTGCCTCCCTCCCGAACAGACGCTGCTCGACCCGGCGGTGCGGCGCCTAAGGGCCGAGTGACGACGCCTCACGCGTGGAGTAGGCTCCATCACGCTGCTCACCCAGTGGGCGGACCAGGGCGGGCTCGAGGCGTGCCGCAAGGACGGAGAGTGGGTGTTCGTTCCGCCGGTGGCGGGAGGCATCATCGTCAACATCGCAGACTGCATGATGCGCTGGTCGAACGATGTGCTGCGCTCGACGCCGCACCGGGTGCTCTGTGGCCCTCGGCCACTCTCTCCCACTCTCGGCTCCTCTCGGCCACTCTCTCGGCCACTCTCGGCCTCTCGGCTACTCTCGGGCTCCTCTCGGCCAATCTCGGCTCCTCGCGGCCACTCTCGGCTCCTCTCGGCCAATCTGCTCTCTGATCTGTGTGAGCACAGGTGCTCTGCGACCCGCGCCGCGAGGGCGAGGAGGTGCCCGCGCGCTACTCGATTGCCTTCTTTTGCAACCCGAACAAGGCGACGCTCGTGCAGTGCCTGCCCGGCTGCAGCGGCGAGGGCAACCCGCCCCGGTACGCGCCGATCAACGCCTTCGAGTACATCACGCGCCGGCTCTGCGGCACCATCGACGATCCAATTACGGGCCAGGGACACCGACGGGGCGAGTAGGCGAGAGGGCCGGTGGGGAAGGAAGCTGGCATGCAAAGTTGAGGGTCACGCCACGTCGCCAGCGCTGTGTCGACAGTTACGCACGTGTGATGCGCCCAATGTGTTGTATTTTCCTGTGTACATTGAGAGGGGTGAACCGCGCCATCCTCTCGACAAAGAACCTTGTGCACAAAGATCGCACGGGCGGGAGCGACTGTTCCTTTTCACCCCCTCCTTTTCCCCTTTCTATAGTTCTGGTCTGTGGTCAGTGGTGTCCGGGGGGCGGGGGGCACCCCCGTATCGGATCTGTACTGGGATATGTCCCCCAGAATATCGACGCGGATATGTCCCCAGTGCCCAGAATATATTCCAGTACGTACTTTTAGCTTACTCTCTCTCTCCCAGTAAAGTCCACCCCGGGTTTCGCCCCCCGTAAACCCGCGGGAATCGCCGTAACGCGGTCACTCAGCCAGACCACGCTCGCCCCTTCACGTGAACGGCACAAAGTAGGCCGGCCGCGGTTTTAGCCCGTTTAGCCCGTCGTCGTCTCCGCCCGTGTTCCCCGGCTTGGCACGCGAGGCGAGGGCCACAATGTTGGCGCGAGGCATGGCCCGGGCCCTCTCAGCAACCTCGGCAGACACAGCCGACGTCGACGCTGGCTTTGAGCATGCACACGGCCTTGAGGTTCGGCATGACCCCGTACTGCGCCCCTCCCAACCCTAGCCTGACAGCTGAAGCCCGCTCACCGAGCAAAAGCCCTTGCACCACCGCAAGGGCGGACGCCGCGAGTCTTGCCAGTCCCTCACGTCGCGTGCACTCCACCACTCTCAGGTCGAGTTTGACGACGTGGTCATGTCGTTCCTCTTCCTGATTGCCGTGTGGGTGGGGGGCAAGGCGGCGGCGGGTATGCGGATGCCGTCGCTGGTGGGCGAGCTTGCCGTGGGCCTTGTGATGGGGCCGCCACTCCTCGACGTTGTTCCGCTCGCCGAAGCGCTCATGCTCTACGGAGAAGTCGGACTGCTGCTGTTGGTGCGCCGCTGCCGCCCCTCCGCCGTGCGCCGCTCCCAGTGGACGCCAGGCATCGGAATCCAGAAGGCGGCTGCGGCGAGCTCTGAACTCCTGTCCACCCGCAGCGCACAGAGAGCGCTGCGACACAGCCACCGACGGAATCTCATGCGTCTGCGCATGCCGGCGCAGGTGCTCGAGGCGGGCCTCGACGCCGACCTGCCAATGATGCGCACCGTCGGCCCGCGCGGTGTCGCAATCGCCCTGTGTGGCACCTGCCTGCCCGTGTGCATCGCCGCCGGGCTTGGCCGCGCCGTGCTCGGGCTCGACCGCACAGATGCCAAATCCTAGCCCTGTAACTGTGAGAGGCAAGCATCCCCGTGTCCTCCCGGTGGTCCGCAGTGCGATGGACAGCTGCGCTCACGCCGCGTGAGCCCCGCCTCCTAGTCGAGATGTGTTCAGACGCGCATGGCCACGCCAGGGCTGCAGCACCGCACGCGAAAACGCTACCTTTGACCGCCGGCTCCCACCGGGTAGGCTCGACCCTCTCGCCAGCCTCGCCGCGGGGTGCACGCTTGCGCCCTCCTCCATCGGCATCGCGCTCAACGTGCTCCGCGCCGCGGACGCGCTCAACACGCCGGTTGGCCAGCTGATCATCGCCTCCGCCGTGCTGGACGACGTGATCGCGCTGCTGCTGCTCACTCTGCTGCAGGCGCTCGGTTCGGACGCCTCGCCCGCATCGATGGTCGCGCCGGCGGTCGCCTCGGTTGGGCTGATGGCGGCGGCGGTGGTCATCGCAAAGCATGGGACCCCGCGTCTTGTCCGGCTCGCCGAGCGGGTCGCTCCTGCGCAGCTGCGGAGCGGGGGCCGTGCCGCCGAGGAGCGGGCGCTGCTGTTGCTGCTGCTGCTAGTCACGGCTGTCTTTGTGCCTCTGGCGCGCGCCTTTGCTCCGCTGGAGAGCTGGAGAGCCTTCGAGACGTACGCCGCGACGTGCCACGCCCCCTCTAGGCGCATTCGCTCGGGTCCAGTCATTTGCTCGGCGCTTTTCTGGCCGGGCTTTCCTGCTGCACCATCCCGCGGCTGCACGACGCGTGGATCAAGCAGGTCAAGCGGCTACAGTCGTGGCTCGTCAAGCTCTTCTTCGCTGCCACGTGCGGATTCATCGTCCCGGTCCGCTCCTTTGCTTCCGCCACCGTCTTTGGCCGTGCCGCACTTTTCAGGTGCTGCGGAGCTCGATCGCACGACCGAATCACGTCGCCACGCCCACCCGCTTCACCCCCTCCCCCCACCCCCCTCCCCGCTCCTTCCCCAGCTGCGCCGGCCTCGGCAAGCTCGCGTCGGGCTTGCTGGTGGTACCTGCATCGCGCGCCAATGTGTTAACGGTCGGCCTCACCATGGCCGCGTGGGGTGAGTTCGCTTTCATCGTCGCGACCGCCTCGCTCAACAGCGGCCTGCTCGACCAGACGACCTTCGCCGCGCTGCTGCTCGCGGTCCTCGCGTCGGTGGTGATTGCGCCGGTGCTCGCGCGCGCCGCCCTCCGCGGCTCGCAGAGGCGGAAAGAGCGCGCCATCCTCGACGCCATCAAGGGGGGGCGACGAGCTGGCGCGCGCGCGGGGCCGGTGGTGGACGTGTCAACAGCGCCCGTCTTCTTTCGGCTGCGCACGTCGGCGCCACCAGCGTGGGGGCTGAGCGTGCGGCTGATGGATCTGATTCGGCAGCACGGCCTCGAGGCGCGCGTGCAGCGTCCCTTTGCACTTGGGATCTGCGCGGGGATCCAGCTTGATGCAACAGGGAATAGCTCGGCCCTTACCCAGTGGTCCTCCGCACGTTGCCTCAGGTCCTCGACTTTCGCTCGCACCAGTACGCTTCGGCTATCCTCTTTGAGGTCCGCTAGTATGGCCTAGAGATCAACAGAGCGAGTTCTCCAATATCTCGAGCAATGTCTCCCCGCAGGTCCACCTCAAGGATGCCGACTTGCGCGCCCCGCCGACGCGTGCTTTGAGCGCCGACGACGAGGCGGTTGTGCGGCGGCGGCAGTCCGACTTGCTCGCTATCTTTTCGCCCCTTTGCGGCGGAGGAGGCTCGTGCGTGCTCGAGCGGTGGCTCCCGGGAGAAGCGCTCGCCTCGCGGCTGCCGCGCGCAGGGGTAGAGCCGGCGCAGTCGCATCTCGCGCAGGCGCTCGAGGGAGAGGAGGACACGGACTTCGCAGAGAGCTCGTACAAGTGTGCTGCCCGCTCGGCGTCGCGCGACGCCTTCTCCCTCACGGGTGCCGGGACTAGGCTTGGCGCTTTTTGTGGCGGTGGCGGCGGCATGGGCCCGCCTTCGCCGCGGATCGCAGCGCCGGCTTTTGCACGGGGCGGCGGCGGCGATCGTGGGGTTGACGCGGTGATGCCTTCGTCTCCGAGGCCGCCAGAGTTACACACGGAGCTGACTGGGGAGCCGCTGGTGCGTCCCTCGCGGCGCGGCGATTCGCTTCCCTCGCCCGACGAGCGCCAGTTCGTCTGAGCCTGTACGCGGAGTGTGTATCCCTCGCATGCTTACTTCGGTTTCACCGAGAGCCGCTCTTTGTAGTCTCGCACCGGAGTGCTGAGAGTCTCTTTCCCTTGATTATTGTTGTAGTTGTGTGTATCTTGTCCTGTTTGCGCTTCTATCTGTGGCGTGATGTATCGTTTTAGAAACTGCATTCCACGACTCCCCGGCAGGAGAAAGCAGAAACCCCTGCCGCCGCGTGGCTGCTTTTGCGCGCACAGCGCCCAGCTCCGCTTCTCCGCACTCCGGTCTCCGCTGTATACGGGGTGTGGACCCTGAGTTGAACAGGGGTTGTGCGCCAAGCCCTCCTGCTCGGCTCCAGCGAGTAGACAAGTGTTACCATCAACAGAGGAGAAGGATCTGACCTCAGGGCTGATGTGACCAAGCGCTGGTAGCGTGGTTTTACCTCACACCCATGGTCTCACAGTGTGCCGGCAGTCGCCGAGCAGTGTCGCTCACACAAGCCGCAGCACAACTGACTGAGGGCCAGTGAGGGCGAGCCCATCGCTGTGACAGCTGTGGCAGCCGCACAGTGGGCTGTGCCATCTGTGCAGAGTGTGTGAGCAGCAGAGGAGCTTCACTCCAGGCTTCAGGCGCAAAGAGCTGCATGCCACCGAAAGCGCTGTCGAGGTTCGCCGAGCGCGGCGAAATCGGGGGACACCGTCACCGACGAGCGCGTTGGAGTATTCACTCCGGACAAAGACGGGGACACAGCGGACGGTGCGGGGTGTGTCCCCGTCATAGCGGCGAGGCGCGGGACCGTCTGTGGCGAGGTGGGTCGCGGCCCCGGATTTTGTTTTCTCACGGTCCACACCCTCTACCGCTCCTGCAACACCTACCTAATCCGTTGCGGATACGCTGCGGCGAGAGGGCCGAGCACCGCGCACCTTCTGCCGCCGTTCCCCCTTTGCTTTTTTGTACATGTCATCACTGTCACTCATCGGACGCACATCTCGGCGCGGCCTCCTAGGAGCCCTTGTCAACGCACAAGCCGGTCGGGTTGTCAACGTCACACGTCGCGGCGCCGCCCGCCTCTGCGGCACTGTCCACCACCCCCGAGGCCTCCGCGCGAACCGCGCCTCTTGCCTCCGCCTCCGCCCCTCCGCCCTCGCCGCGCCCCGGCTTGCCTCCATGGCGCATGACGAGGAGAGACGTCGCCGCAAAGACGCGACCGCGCCACCAGTCGACCGCATACCGGCTGCCTGCGTGGGAGAGCACGTGAGCTGAGGGACGAAGAGTTGAGTGTGCGTCGGTACTGGCTGCCGGTGGAGACGCGGGGAGCAGCTGAGGGTGCGGAGACGGGGTCGCGCAGTGTCGAATGCAGCTGCAGCTTCGAGGCGTGGCATCTGCTAAGAGAAGGCGCATCTAGCGGCATCCAAAAGGAGTGGCATCGAGCGGAGTGGCATCGGGAGAAGGGCTGTCAAGCATCTAGCGCCGGGCTGCCCTCCTTCTCCGCCGCCACCTCGAAGCCGCACGCCTAGGTAGGTAGGTAGGTAGGTAGGTAGGTGTTACCTCACACTGTCTAGGCAGAGACAAGGAGGGCCCCCGCACACACGAACCCACACATACAGAGAGAGGGACGAGTGCACGCATTGGGCATCAGAGAGCCATAAGTGTCTGTTGTTGCCGCACGTCTAGGGAGGTAGGGAATGAGGTGAGGAGCAGCCAGAGGCTCGGACTGGGACGCCAGGTCGGTATGGGTGGACGCGAGACAGGAGATGACGGTCACATTGGAGCGACACGCAGACACACACAACTCTCACAAGACACTCCGCCAGCTGCCTGCGAGCAGTAGTTGTAGTAGGCGACAAGCACCCAGACTCGACGCCAGGCTAGTGAGCGGGATGAAGGTGTGGACCCAACGGCTTGGAGAGTGGTGCTCTTGGGAAGAGGTTCCGCTCCCCCCCGCCGCAGGGCGCGAGACACACGGCTTGGAGCTCTAGCGGGACGAAGGTATGGAGCTAGCAGCACGCCTGCGAATGACAAGCTGGCGGGCAGGGGATCAAAAAGCGGCTGTGGACCGCCCGCCCCCTGCCACGCCGCACTCGCCTCGTACAAGCCGACGGCCGCGCGATTGCTCTTCTCCACCTCGAGCAGGGTCGGCCTGATCTCGGGCAACCTCGGGTCATCTCGGGCAATCTCGCCCCGTCTCCACCTCGAGCAACGGCCTGCATCCCGCCGATTCGAGTACCCTCTCCACCAGCCGGCGGCCGAGGCGCCGCCGCCTGCTCACAGCCACACTCGTGAACACACACCGTTCGGAACCCTCTCTCCGTTGGCGGCCGAGGCGACGGTGGCGCCGCTCGGCTGGTGCGACTGCGAGGTTTGTCAGTAGCAGCGCTCGGCCACCGTTGGCGGACGTGGCGGCGACAAACCCGACCAGCCTAGCAGGTAGACGAACAGTTGCTGTCGATGTACATCGAGATGAGCCGCCGATGCGGCGCCGCCTCCCGTCTGGCGCCGTGGCCTTGAGGGCGGTGCCAGAGCAGATTATCGCGCGGAGACTGGCAGCCTGTTCGGCCGAGAGCTGGGAAAACGCGATTGCGCGCGCGTTATTGAAGCCTCGCTCGCGGCCGAGCGTGCCGAAGAAGGCGCGCACGGTCAGGGCGACGGCAGGCTCGAGGTCGGCTACCTCGGCCTCAGAGATGAGCACAGACGGTGGCGCAGCAGCGGCTTCGGAGGCGAGCGGACCGACCAAACGGCCGGCTCGAGGCTGCGTGCTCTGCCAGGAGGGGAGCCAGGCAATGAGGGACAGCATATTGGTACTAGCTAGCGGACGTGATGCCACAGCGGTGTGGAGGACGACAGACAACGCTGCATTTGCTGTGACCTGGAAGATTCTTAGACCTGGAAGAAGGACTCTTTCTCGATTTTTTTTTTTTGAGAGCGCCTTCGTTGTTAATAGTACAAACCCAATGGTCCTCTGCGAGCGGTCCTTTTTTTTTGGCACGACAAGGGCGCGGACTCGAAGAAGAATCACGGAACGCTGTCACGTGCTTTCTTTTCTTTCTTTCTTCGTCCTTCCAAACAAAGTCTTCTGATAAATGCAGAACAAAAAATCTCTCTAAATGCAGTATGGAAGATACAGTTGTACAAAGAGACGGAGGAGCAACGAGCCTACGAGCGCCCTGGCGTGAGCCGAAGACAAACCCTGCTCCGTGCAGCGCAGCGTGTCAGAGAAGTAAGCGCCGACAGGAATTTGTTTGTCCGACGCCGAACCTTGTGCTATTTTGCCGCGCGCGTATGTCTGAGAGAGAGATTTTTGAAAACCAACTCTTCTTCTTCTATGTCTGTGCCTGCCCGCAAGCCCCGCCGGGAGTGCTTCACTGCGTCTGGAAGCGTCGTCCGCGCCCCGACCGACTGGCTGGCGCGCTACCGCTGCCCGCGAGGCGATGCTCCAGCGCCTGCGGCTGCACCCTCTGTGCTTGAGGTTGCACCCTCTGTGCGCACGGCACCACTGGCCTGCTTCCAAAGCGGAGAGTGGATTGAAGGCCCGCATTTTCACGAACGGCCATACAGGCCGATGGACGCTTGGCAGAGTTCGTGTGACCGGCACGGCAGCAGGCGGCAATACGGTAATTGGCTGTGGAGATCACACGCGCCAAACTGTGAGCATGCCGTGTCTGACATCTACTCCCTCTCATTGTGCGGTGACATTGCGGCGCGGAACAAGGTCACCAACATTACCATAGTCGGCGACAGCTTAAACTTTCAAATGTTCGCCTCCCTCGTCCTGACCTACGGCGACAATTCGAGTCAACCCTCAGAGTCAGATCAATGCAATCGACGACGGCCAGTGGTGTCGGCCATGCTCTGCCGAGGACGAGTTCGCCTCCGATACATTCGCAACGACCGGCTTATTGAGAAAGGGGACATCCAGAAGGGACCGTGCGAGTATTGCTCTTCGTTTTGGGACATCATCTCGCGATCAGACGTTGCTCTCTTTAATCGCGGCAGTCACTACGTCGATCCTGCCACACTTCTCATCGAGACCACAACTTTTGCCAGTCGACTGAGCTCCTATCCTCACGTCGCTGCTTTTTGGCGAACCACCCTCCCCGGTCACCCTGGCTGCGATCGATTCACGACCCCAACACCCTCGACAGAACGCTTTGTCAACAGCCCGCTGCCATACCACTGGGATGAATTCGCCTCACAGAATAGTCTGGCGGTTGCGGTGCTGCGCAAAGTGGCTCGCCCGCGCGTGTCGATTGTGGACATCTACAACTTCACCATCGGACGGCGCGATCGCCACCAGGGGAAGGGCGACTGCCTTCATTATTGTCTGCCTGGCCCGCCGGATGACTGGGTGCGGCTCTTTATCTATGCGTTGAAATTACGGCAACGTATCACGTCACCGCTCTCGCTGCCGCATAACACATCAGCAGTCTTTCGCGCATAACAAAGAAAAATAGAAAGGTTGAAAGACGAAACACCCACACTCTGCTCTTCTTTCTCCCCTTCTTGTATGCTTTGCACATCGCGTCGACTCCCTTTATTCGCGTGAGCACCACCCTTGGTCAATACCACACTACGTGTGTTGCACCCACCAGAGAATTCTAAAGGTTCGACTGACTATTTCAGCGGCTGCGATGAGAGGAAACGAGACGACGTGGCGATGGACCGCGGCGCCGAGGCGGACACGAGGCGGTCCACGCGGGTGGAGGCGGACACGCTGGCGCCCCGTGACATGTTTGGGCACGTGGCAGTCACGCCGGCGTCTCTCGCGCCGTGTGCTTGCGCATGGCACTCTCGCCGCGTGCTTGCGACTTACTCCCTCCGGGTCCCCTCGGGCTCGGGCCTCGGCACGCCTCCGCTGTTTGACGACTCGAACCCGGCTTCCCCGTGCACAGGCCAGCCTGCCAGCCATGCCCGGGCGTATCGTCGCGGGCCCCCCTGCCCAAAAAGTTGGAACCCAGTGATGGTGAGTGCACGCGCGCTTGGCGGCCCGCCGAGTGCACGCGAGCTTAGCACCGGCGCAGGATCCCTGAGCTGCTCCGACGCGGCCGTGCTGGCGGCGGAGCGTGGCGAGGAGGAGGCGGTGCTGGCGTGGCTCGAGGGCGGCGGGCGGGTCAACGCGACGTACGAGAGAGGCGGCTTGAGCGGCATCACGCTGCTGATGGGCGCCGCCTCCAAAGGCCACGAGCGGATGGTCGAGCTGCTGCTCCGGCGTGGGGCGGATGTCAACCTGCAGAACAGCCGCGGCGACACCGCGCTGATGGACGCCGCCGTCAGAGGCCACGAGCGGGTGGTCGAGCTGCTGATTCGGCACGGTGCTGAGGTCAACCTGCAGGACAGCGTCGGCTGCACCGCGTTGATGCTCGCCGCCCACCACGGTCACGAGCGGGTGGTCGACCTGCTGATACGGCACGGTGCTGAGATCAACCTGCAGAGCAGCGACGGCGGCACCGCGCTGATGCTCGCCGCCCACAGCGGCCACGAGCGGGTGGTCGACTTGCTGATACGGCACGGCGCTGAGGTCAACCAGCGGAACAGCGACGGCGGCAAAGCGCTGATGATCGCCGCCCTCCAAGGCCACCCCGCCGTCGTGCATCGCTTGCTTCGGGCTGGCGCGGATACAAAGGCTCGCTCTGCAGACGGCTGGTCCGCGCTGGAGATCGCCAAGGAGAAGGCGGCCAAGGTGCTAGCTACTGCCGACGCCGCCAGTGCTCCTGAAACGGACCACGCCGGGTGCGTGCGCGCTCTCACAGAGCACGCAGCGGCGCTGAGGGAGGCGCAGGCGGCTGAGAAGGCGGCCGAGAAGGCGCTAGAGGCCAAGAGGCGGCGCGAGCAGCGCGAGCGGGAGGAGGCGGCGGCGGCGCGAGAGCGCGAGCAGGCGGCACGACAGCGCGAAGCAGAGCGAGCGGCGGACGAGGCGCGGCGAGCGGCGGACGCGGCGGCGCTGGAGGAGCAGAGGCGAGCCATTGCGGCGGAGGCGGAGGCGAAGCTGGCCGCTGAGCGCGCGGCAGCAGAGGAGACGCTGCGGGCGAGGGAGGCGGAGAGGCTTGCGGCGGAGGAGGCGCAGCGAGAGGAGCAGCGGGCGGCCGCGGCGGCGCGCAAAGCCGCTCAGGCAGAGGCAGCGCGGCGCGAGAAGGAGGCTGCGGACAGGAGGGCGGAGGAGGAGAAGGCGAGGCGGCGCGCAAAGGCGGCGGAGGCAACGGCGGCCAAGAAGGACGCCAAGGCGAAGAACAATAAGGCCAAGAAGGCGCCGTCTGCTTTCGCGCTCGAGGAGGAGCGGAGGGCGCGGGCTGCGGCA
This sequence comes from Emiliania huxleyi CCMP1516, assembly GCF_000372725.1. NCBI lineage: Eukaryota > Haptophyta > Isochrysidales > Noelaerhabdaceae > Emiliania > Emiliania huxleyi. The sequence continues at coordinate 49,235 of NW_005198966.1, forward strand.
GAGGTTCGCGCACAGGAGGAGAGGGCGGCGCAGCTGGCTGCTGAGCAGGAGGCGGCGAGGCGGGCGGAGCGGGAGGCGGCAGAGCTAGCGGGTGCGGCAGAGCGGGCGGCGCTGCGCGAGGATGCGGAGCTGGCAGAGGCGCTGCTCCGGTCAGAGGTGGATGCGGAGGAGGCGCTGGCGCGTCGGGTGTCGCGGTGCGAGGAGGCGGTGAGCAGTGAGTCGACCGGCGGCGGCGGGGACTTGCCGCGGCGTGTCGATCGGCTGGAGGCGAGCCTCGGCGCGGCGACCGAGGGCAGCCTCGAGGAGCGGGTCGGCGCAATCGAGCGCTTGATCGAGCCGGAGGCGGGAGAGGCGGCGGAGCAGCATCTGCCAGTCACCGAGCCGCTTGCTGCCGTCTCACTAGCCGACGCCGGCCTCGACACGGGGCGGCCGGCTGCCCCCGAGTCCACGATGGGGGGCGAGACCACGTGCATCGTGTGTTTCGCGAGAGTCAAGTCGCATGCTGCGGTTCCGTGCGGGCACCTGTGTGCTTGCGGGCCATGCTCTGAGCTGATGCGAGAGTGCCCTTACTGCCGCGAGCCAGTGATGATGTGGATGGTTCCGCGTCCGGTCTAGGCAGAACCGCATCGCGAGGCTGCTGAACCCAGCTCCCAGCTAGCTAGAGACGCTGACTCAGACTCTGATTGGGTCGCGCCGTATGTCTTTTGTGAGCCTTGGGATAAGCTGAAGACAGCCAGCGTCTGGAGGACTGCGACTGGAGCCGCTTCTGCCACGGCGGGGTTCTGCGCGGTGTCGCCGAGCCCACACCTCCAAAACTCGCCCCCGTGCAGCGAGCTGGATAGCCGTGTAGACAAGAAAGACACCTCATCGGAGGGGACCCGCCGCCGCAAGTCGCGCCTGAAGTATGGCAGCGAGGACTTGTTCTGAGGCGTCAGAACCTAGCAGCGATTCCGCCCTCGCTGTGCCTTGCCGCTAAGCTTGGCCGCTCGCTCCTACGGCTTTACTCACAGCCAGAACTGTGAAGAGCTTGCCTCTCAGTAGCAACGTGCTCGGCAAATGGCCGCGCCTCAGCCCGCTCGGCGCGGGTCCACGGGTCGATCGAGCCGTCCCCAAGCAAGATTTGAGCCATAGTTGGGCGGTCCCTGTGCGACACGTCGGCCGGCGCATCCACCTAGCACTGACGCTGCCACCGGTGGTGCGGAGTGCATTGCCGTTCTTAACGGAGTCGCCTAGGCGGCTCCGGTGGTGAGCCTGTGTGTGTGCCAGTCCGCGCCAGTCTGCGCCCTTGTCGTGCCAGTGTGCTGTGAGAGAGGCGTGTTAAGAATTCTTTTTCTCGTTGGAGTTTTGTTGTAAAATTCTCGTTGGAGGCGCCAAATGCCTGAGTCAGTGTGTGGCACGTCGCCTGCCGACGCGCCGCTGCTTGGGCAGCGAGTCGAGCTCGGCGGGCTCTCCTCCCGCCCCGAGCTGAACGGGCAGCGGGGCGAGGCGCTGAGCTTTGAGGGCGGGCGGTACGCTGTGGCGCTCGAGGGCGGCGGCGAGAGCGTGCGGGTGCGGCCGGGTAATCTGTCGCCAGCGGTGTCGAGCGGTGGCGTGGCAGTCGCCGACGAGGTCGTGGCAGCGGCTGAGCGAGGCGAGGAGGAGGCGGTGCTGGCGTGGCTTGAAAGTGGCGGGCGGCCTGACGCGACGTACAAGAGAGGCAGCGTGAGCGGCATCACGCTGCTGATGCCCGCCGCCGGCGCAGGCCACGAGCGGGTGGTCGACTTGCTGATTCGGCGCGGCGCTGAGGTAAACTTGCAGAGCAGCAAAGGCGTCACCGCGCTGATGGGCGCCGCCTTCAACGGCCACGAGCGGGTGGTCGACTTGCTGCTGCAGCACGGCGGTGAGGTCAACCTGCGGGACAGCCTCGGCTCCACCGCGCTGATGCACGCCGCCTGCTTCAACCACTCCGCCGTCGTGCGGCGCTTGCTGCGGGCGGGCGCAGACACGGCGGCGCGCAGTGCGAACGGCAAGACGGCGCTGCAGTTTGCCAAGGAGCAGAGCCACGCCGAGTGCGTCGAGGCTTTCAGGCAGCACGTCAAGGAGTCGGTCGTGGCGGGACGGCCCACTGCGGCGGTAGCCGGCGGCGCAGGCGCAGGCGGCGTTTCCTCCGGCGGCGCTTCCTCGGCTGGATCGAGAGTCGCGAAGACGCCATCTCCAGATGTGGCGGCGGAGCAGGCGTCGAGCGGTGTCGTGGCAGTCTCCGATGAGGTCGTGGCAGCGGCGGAGCGAGGCGACGAGGAGGCGGTGCTGGCGTGGCTCGAGGGCGGCGGGAAGGTCAACGCGACGTACGAGAGTTACTCCGAGAGAGGCGACGCGAGCGGCCTCACGCTGCTGATGAAAGCCGCTGTCCACGGCCACAAGCGGCTGGTCGAGCTGCTGCTGCAGCACGGCGCGGACATCGATCTGCAGAGCAGCACCGGCACCACCGCGCTGGTGGGCGCCGCCCTCCGGGGCCACGAGCGGGTGGTCGACTTGCTGATTCGGCGCGGCGCTGATGTCAACCTGCAGAGCAGCGAGGGCGGCACCGCGCTGATGAACGCCACCACCAACGGCCATGGGCGGGTGGTCGACTTGCTGATACGACGTGGTGGGGCGGAGATCAACCTGCAGGACAGCGGCGGCAACACCGCGCTGATGTACGCCGCCGCCCACGGCCACGAGCGGGTGGTCGAGTTGCTGCAGCACGGGGCGGAGCTCGACCTGCAGAACAGCAAAGGCTACACTGCGCTGATGTTCGCCGCCAGCCGCAACCACCCCGCCGTCGTGCGGCGCTTGCTGCAGGCGGGCGCAGACGCGACGGCGCGCAGCACGAGCGGCAAGACGGCGCTGCAGTTGGCCAAGGAGAAGGGCTTCGCCGAGTGCGTGCGCGCCTTCGAGGAGCACTCGTCGGCCGCAGCAGAAGCAGAGCGGGAGACGGCGGTGGCAGAACCGGCCGCGGCGGCCGCACGCGAGGTGGCAGCGGCTGCGGAGGCGGCGGAGGCGCGCGATGCTGCCGAGGCGGCGCTGCGCGAGGCTGTGGAGGCGTGCGAGCGAGGCGACGCCGATCTCGAGGCGCTCAGGGCGGTGATCAACGCGAACGTCGAAGCCGCCGACGGCTCGGAGGCGCTGCGGGCGGCGCGGCGGCTGTGCGACGAGCTGGCGGAGCGAAGGACCCGCGAGGCGAGGGCGCTGAAGCGGCAGCGGCAGAAGGAGGAGAAGGCGGCGGCGAGGCAGGCGGCGGAGGAGGCGCGGGCGGCGGACGAGGCGCGGGCGGCGGAGGAGGCGCGGGCGGCTGAGGAGACGCGAGTGGCGGAGGAAGCGGATCGGGTGGTAGCAGAGATTGCGGCGGCGCGGGCGGCAGAGGAAGCGGAGGCGGCGTCGCGGGCAAGGGAGGAGGCAGAGGCGAGGGCAAGGGAGGAGGCGGCAAGGGAGAGGGAAGAAGCGAGGGAGAGGGCGGCGACGGAGGCGGCGGCGGAGGCGGCGGCGGAGGTGGCGGCTGTAGAGGCGGCCGTCGCGGCCGTGGCGGCGGCGGAGGCTCAAGAGGCGGCGGCAGCGGAGCCGTCGGCAGCGGCGGCGGCAGCGGTGGCTTCGGCGAGTGTCGCCACCCTCGCCGCCGCCGCCGCGCCGCCCGCCGCCGTCCCTCTCGACGAGCTCATCGCAGCGACGGACGGCTTTGCCGAGGCGCGCAAGGTGGGCGAGGGAGGCTTCGGGCGCGTCTACCGCTGCGACGCGCTGCCGTCGCTCCTGCGCGTCGCTTGCGGGTTCGCCGTCAAGACGGCGCTGGTCGGTGTCGGCGCCCAAGGCCTCGCCGAGCTGCAGAGCGAGGTGCGCACGCTCAGCGCGGCGTGTCACCGGTCCCTGCTCCCTCTCCTCGGCGTCTGCTTGGCGCCGGCGAGAGCGTGCCTCGTCTACCCCCTCTGCCGCGGCGGCAGCCTCGAGGACCGCCTCTACCGCTCGCCAGCCGCACTGCAGCGGCTCCGCATGCTCGGCTTCGAGACGCCGCCTCCGCCGCTCTCCTCTGCCGCACGGCTCCGCGTGCTGCGCGACGCCGCGAGCGCGCTACATTACTTGCACACGCGCTCTCCGATGATCCTGCACCGCGACGTCTCGGCGGGCAACATCCTGCTCGACGAGCGCGGCAACGGCTACCTCGCCGACGTGGGCCTCGCGCGCGCGGCAGACGCGACGGCCGGCAGCAATGGACAGGTGTCGCACCTGTCGACGCAGCGCCTCTTCGGCAAGCTTGGGTACATGGACTCGATCATTTCGCAGAGCGGGCAGGCGTCGCAGCTGACCGACGGCTTTGCGCTCGGCATCACTCTGCTTGTCGCCCTGACCGGCCGCGGCGCCGTCGGCCTCCTCGACGAGTGCTACGCTGCCCTGGAGGAGCCCGACACCGCGAAGGAGGGCATCGCGGCGGCCGACGCGGGCTGGTCGGCGGCGCAGGCCGAGGAGCTGGCGAGGCTTGTGGTCGGGCTGGCGTACGAGAGGAAACCGAAGCGGATGCCGCTCGCAGACGCACTGCCGCGGCTGGAGGCGCTAGTCGAAGCAGCGGGGGAAGTGGGTGAGACGGCTCGGGCCGAGGAGCGCCAGTGTGACCTCTGCTGGGACGCGCCGCGCTCGGTCCGCTTCGCGTGCGGCCATGCGCTGTACTGTGAGACGTGTGCGCCGCGCGTGCTGGAGCGCGACACCAACTGCCCGGCTTGCCGCAAGCCGGCGCTGCCGCTCGCCGCAATTGGGACACAGGTGGCAGAGCAGGCGACGTTTGTCCACCAGCCGCCCGCTCGCGCTGTGCCACACCCTCCGCCCGCTGGTGCCGCGGCGGTGGTCGGCGGGCGAGGCGGGCGAGGCGGGCGGGGAGGGCGGGGCGGGCGGGGCGGGCGGGGGAGGCCGCGGGGCGAGGGGCGGGGCGCTGGCAGCTCGTAGCTCATAAGACATTACCGGTAGTACGTGAATGCGTTTTGCATGTTTTATCCCCCACGCCGGTGCGGCCCAGGGTGTGTGCGTGCGGTGACTGCTGATATACGATTACACAGTACGCGATAGCGTGTGAATGCTGCGAATCGTTAAACTATGAATGATCGTGTGAGCCGCTTTTGTTTCGGCGGCGCAGCGCGTGGTTTTTTCTCATCATAAATAGCGAACGACTCCCTCTCCTCGCATGCCTCTCGCGCTGCGCTGCGGGCCCTCTTGCGCCGTTCGTGGGAGTTCGGACATCTCGTTCGAGTTGACACGCGCTTCTCCAACCTCTCTCGCTCTCTCTCTCTCGCTTGCGCACTTCCCCCCCCCCGACTAGTCGGCACGAAGCGCTTCGCGTGCTTTGCGCTCTCGAGCTCGGCCAGGCACGCGTTCCTCGCCCATCGGGCGCAGAAGGCGAGCATGGACTCCATCTCCTTGCGGCCGCCTACTCACGCGCGGGCCACCCGTGAGGAGCCGCCGCGCCGGCGTGGGTCGCGCGGACGGCGTCGGCGTCGCGGCCGCCCGTGTTGGAAATCGTGATGTTGTTCATCGTGAAGCCGAGCGTGAAGACGTCCGCCTGTTCACGCCGCGGTATTTGAGGAGCACCGCTACACTCTGAAGTTCGGCCGGGTGGTCTGCAGACCCCCCCCCCCCCCCCGAAGCAGCAGAGGCTCCGTGGGGTCGCAAAGTCGACGCTGGGAGTCGCACTCGTCAAACCATCGCAGCACCACGCGGTCCGCACGTACCGCCCACATCCGCTCCACCGCTGAGAAGGCGCAGATCGACCGCCGGGCCGCGTAGTCGGCGTTAAGGAGCGGTTTTCGGAGCCGTACGAAGAGGTCCCAGACGGGCGAACATGCGGTTTTTCGATGACCACACGCGATGTGGTATCTGGTTTTTGCTAAAAACGGGCCGCCTAGTGCAGCATCACTAGTAAAACACGCAACCACACTGAGAGCTCCACACTAGCCGGTATAGGCGAGCCCCGGCGGCCTCACCGTCGCCGCTCGCGGCGGAGCCGACGGCGGAGCCACGGGCCGCCAGGGTGCAGCTGCAGGAAGTCGAGAGTGCCATCAAAGGGACTGCGGCAGAAGACGCCCAATCTTGCTGCGCAAGAACCATGCGGTGTGCGTGGCATTACCAGGGCCAGAGTGAGCAGGTGGCGCGGTCTAATTTTTCCTTTCGCGTCAACGGACCGCTGGTTCCTCCATTCCGACCCGAAGCGGCCCGTTCTTAGGAGCTGCACAACGGCTTGAACTCTCTGACCCTAACCCTAACCCTAACCCTAACCCTAACCCTAACCCTAACCCTCGGCTGTGGGTCAGGCTGTGCTGTATAAGGCGCGCGAGGCTGGGTGCTTTGCTACCTTGCTTGTGTCTCCCGTGGCCGGGACGGTTGGTTGGGTGGTGGGGGTGGGTCGTTCGGTGGGGGTGGGTTTCCTCGCCTCATCAGCCGGGCCGTGAGGTGGGTGGGGCTGGGGGTGGGTGGGTGGTTCCAAGCCTCAGCCGGGCCGTGAGGTGGGTGGGGTGGGTGGGTGGTTCCAAGCCTCAGCCGGGCCGTGAGGTGGGTGGGTGGGTGGGTGGCTCAAGAAGCTCGTGCACGTGAACGGAGGTCCAGAGGCACGTGGTGTGAGAAAAAACGAAACGCTGGTGGGGGCTGCCATCGCCGCCAGCCACTCTCGGCCGACACCGACCTCCTCTGGTAATGCTGGTGCTACCTCTCATCGCCCATACGTTCGCCACACCGGGCCGCTCTCCGGTCCTGCGGCTGCCGTCCGCCGCCAGCGTGTCGGGCCGGCTCGATGGCGCGCAAAGTGCTGCCACGCTAGCTGAGGAGAACGAGCTGCTGCGGGCGCGCGTGGCGGAGCTGGAAGAGCGTGCGGAGTCGACCGAGGGGCTCTGCGAACTGCTCGACGACGGCGGCGGCTGGACGTCCTCCCTCCGCACGCGCGCCTCGTGGCTGCTCGGGCTGCTCGTGTGCCAGAGCGCATCTTCGCTGGTGCTGGTGAGTCCACGGAGGGTAGTGCTGGTGGCCCCACACGTGCACACACACGCTCCTCGCGCCCGGGGCGAGCCGACACGGAGGCCCGCCATCGCGAGGCGCGGCGTGTCGGACCTTCGAGCCGCCCCTCTCACCCCGCACCTGGAATCATCAGCACCAAGTCGGGTACGCGAGCAAGCCAACGCGCTGCGAGAGAAGCCTGCTCCGCCCTCTGAAGACGCAGTCCACACCGCCTGCTCGCACCGAGCCACCCTGACGCAACGGCTCTTGCGATGTTGCGATGTGCCGCGCCCAACCACGCCAGGCGGAGAACGAGTCTCTGCTGCTCGAGCACCCGACGGTCATCTTCTTCATGACGATGCTCGTCGGCGCGGGCGGGAACGCCGGCAACCAGGCGGCCGCGCGAATCACGTGCACGACATGCCTACGACACGTCCACGACACGTCCACGACATGCCACGACATGCCCACGACACGTCCACGACACGTCCACGACATGCCCACGACATGCCCACGACACGTCCACGACATGCCCACGACACGTCCACGACACGCCCACGACACGTCCACGACACGCCCACGACACGTCCACGACACGCCCACGACACGTCCACGACACGCCCACGACACGCCCACGACACGTCCACGACACGTCCACGACACGTCCACGACACGTCCACGACACGTCCACGACACGTCCACGACACGTCCACGACACGCCCACGACACGTCCACGACACGTCCACGACACGTCCAGGCGGCAGTGCGAATCATCCGCGGCCTCGCCACCGGAGAGGTTGATCCGCGGCCGACGCAGCGCACGCGCAGCATCGTGTCGGACGAGCTGCTGCGAGCGGCGGTGCTCGCCTTTATCCTCGTCGTCGCCGGGTTTGTGCGCGTCGTCGCCTTCGACGCAACGCTCGCCGCCCTCTAGATGCCGGGACACCCCCCACCTCTCCCCATCTTTCGCGTCGCTCGGCGCTCTGAACGCAGTGCACGCCGGGACTGTCTTCACACCGCCGGCATTCGCGCTCCAGGCTCGCCGATGCCGCCGCCATCTCCGCCTCCCTCTTCCTCATCGTTAGCACGTCAGTTGTGCTCGGCACCCTACTCCCGCTGCTGCTGCAGGCCGCAAAGATCGACGCGGCACACGCGTCCACCACTATCCAGGTGGTCATGGACGTGCTAGGAGTGCTAATCACCTGCTCCGTCGCCCCTGTCGTCTTTGGCGCCTTGGCCACGTAGGGGCTGTCTAGTTTTTCGTCCCCAGACGGTGTGCGGCTGTACGCTCTGCGTGGGTCATGGTCAGCGTGTGCTGGAGTGAGACTGGCGTAACACGGTAAGGTTCGCGAGCGTGGCAATAGCTCCACACACGCGGCGAGCGGCGTAGAGCGCCTTAGCCCTTACGTCCACATCTTTAAAAAGATAGTAGGATAAAGCCGATCGCGTATTTCGATCGCACCGTATGCGACGCGTGACTGCCCGGGTTCTCGCTGATTCGCTCGGTTCTCCGCACGCGGCGCGGCTCGGTGGCCCGCCAGTTGTGCGTACGAGGAAGTAATTACTATGAACCAGACCACGAAACTTTCTACACCACACCATCTCACACCACACACCAATCACCATGGTCCATGCTCGTCACATGTGCGACTGCGCACACTCAAGGCAATGCCAATGGCGTCCGATGGTGAAGCAGTGAGGCGAGCTTAGATGCTGAAGAGTCCAAAGCGGCGCAGCCGGTTGAGGCGTGGTTGCTCGCCCTGCAGGGAAAAGTTCGTGGGACCCCGTGGCCACTGTGGCTTGGCGCTGCTGACAAGCGGCAGGCGGGTGCCATTATCCAAGACCGTGGGTCCGGCCTCGCCTTTGCTGTGCCGCCGCTGCGGAGTGGGCGGTTGTGGGCCGTCGATGTGCGCGAGGGTGAAGGGGACCGGCATGGGCGCAAGGAAGACGAAGGAGAGAGAGGTTTCGAGAGGCCTTGTTGATCGCGGTGGCAACTATGACTCCTTGTCTGTGAGAGGCGGCTGGAAATTTCATCTTATAACGTTAGTCCTGACGAAATAATGGCGGGCACTGAAGTAACGGACGGAGATCAGCTAGAGAGCGTCACATGTGCCCCCCCCCCCCCCCCGGGTACTGCACCGTGCATTCGCTGGTGATCCCCGGCCCGGCCTGCGCCGGATGCTCGCTCGCCCAGTTGGACGTTTGGCACACTAGTAAAGGGGTGATTACACAGTCGGCGTTGAATTCTTCTCCCAGTGTACTAACAACATACCCAGTGTCGTGCGAGGGAGCTTTGTTGTAAAATTCTTCTCCGTTGTGTACCTGTGTTAGTGCCAGTGCGCACCAGTCCCTTGCCCTCGACCCTTGCCCAGTGTGGGAATTTCCTCGTAAAATTCTTCTCCGCTGGTGTACCTGTGTTAGTGCCAGTGCGCGCCAGTCCCGCTGCCACCTCCGACGGGTTAGGTCGGTTCTGCGCCCCTTGGCGCCTGTGGCTGTGCATGTCCCGCGTGCCCGCCCGCCAAGGCTGGTGCCAAGGCCAATTCAACTGCCAAGGCTGGTGCCAGGGCCAACTCAACTGCCTGGCTGGTGCCAAGGCTCAAAGGCTCTCCTCTCTCTCTCTCCTCCCTCTCCACTCTCTCAACTTTCTCCCTCTCTCCCCCCTGAGACTCTCTCTGCTCGCTCCGCCCTCTCTCTCCCTCCGTCCCTAGCGCCCTCGAGCGCTCGAGGCCGAACAGGTAGATCCTCCCTGATCGCTAAGCTACCACAGGGGGCGAACAGGTAGTAGACGTCGTCCGCCGCCGCCTCCACCACCCACATGCCTCCGCCCCGCTCAGCATTATATCAGGAGGTGCCAAAGCAGCAGAATTGGAGCACTTGGAGCACTTGGAGTGCAGTCATCAACCGCACATCCAGGGCCGGGGAGCTAAGAAGCGCACCCAGCGGAGAAATGAAAATACCTCCCCCGGTATTTATACCGGTAGGGAGGCGTGTGCCGAACTCTGCAAAGGGCCCCTCCGTACTTCGACGCGGCTGTTCGCGTAGAGGAGGTAGAGAGGGAGAGGTTGTATTGAGTAATGCGTCCTTCTTGCGGTACAAACCGAAGAGAGACCCTCAGCCTCGCCGCCGCGGGTGCGGCGGCCAAGCCTGACATGCGTTGAGTGAGGGGAGGGAGGCGATGCACCTTGCCCCCCCCCCCAGACGACCGACATCACACACGACAGTCAGCAGCAGACATGCACATGACAGGCGGAGGGACAGGGAGATACCCGCAAGACGCACCCGGAGCATCCTCTCGGGTGGAATCAAACATCAGTACAGAACACAGTCGCCAGGGCGTGGTGGGCGGGAGGCGACTGAGAGGTGATGGCGAGGCGTGCGAGCGATGAAGGGCAGACACTCGAATGCGCCGACGGGCGCAAGTCTGCCAATAATTGGGACTGAATCTCATTAGCTTCGACGCCTCGTGATGTGAAGTAGATGATGTGGCACAGAGGCCTACGGCCTGCAGGGCGAGCGCCGCACGAAGCCCAGCACCACCCCTCAGCAGAGCTGGCGAGAATCCTGGCGGATTCGCGCTACTGTACTCAAAGTGGAGTCCCGCCCGCCACGCAATAAGCGCAGATGTCCTCTTCAGCCTGCCGAGAGCCTCCTGGCCCGCGCGCGCGCTCCGCCTGGCGCGCGGAGCGACTCGGTGGACGTCCGAGCCCGCCGCCCCTCGCCACTGCTCCCTGCTGGCCCATGCAGCGCGACACCGCCGGCGCTGCGCCTGCTTCCTTGCGCGCCGCTGGACGTCGGCCGAAAAGACCGCTTCCCTCTGGGGACCCGACTCCGCGAAGATCGCGCGCGCGTCGTGAATGCGGCGCGCGCGCGATCTCCGTTCCCGGGCACGCCGGTCGCAGTGGCATGGGATCCCAGGCTCAAAAGCGCTCAACAGCGAGCGAGCGCCGCCGCTGCTCCTCCTCCCGCCGCCGCTCCGCTCACCGAGACAAACTCGGTGCCGCCGTTCTCGCCGCCGCCGCCGCCGCCGCCGCCTCGCCCCTCGCCTCCGTCACCGCCGCCCTCCATCTCGCGGCGGCGTCCCTCTGATGGCGCGGGCGCCTCGCTCGCCGGCGCGCCTCGCCGCTGCCCCCCTCTCGCCGCCGCTCCGCTCGTGGCCGCCGCCTCCCCTGTCAATCCCGCCGTCCGCACCACCGCTGCCACCGCCTCGCGCCTCGCCGCCGCCGCCACCGCCCTCCCCCTCGCCGCTGAGCGGTGCTTGCGACGAGCCTCTCACACCGTCCCGGCCGCGGTGCGCACAGCCTGTGCACCCTCTCTCCTTCTCTGTACTCTGACTGCGCCGCCGGCGCCGCCACGCATGCAGTTGGGTGCTTGGGTCAGCGGCGTGAGCCGAGAGGTGGCCCACCGCTGACAGCGCTCCCGAGAGGGCGTACACCTTGTGACGGTGCCCTGGCAAAATCGTCCCGATTTCGATGCGCGATTTAGCTAAGTCCCAGAGCCGTTTACCCATGAGCGGCCCCCCTCACCAGCCTAGGGCTCGCGCTTCTGGCCCGAGGTGTCGCCGCTGCCTCCCGCGCCCTCCGGCGCCTGCTGCTACTGCCGGTCGGCCGGTCAGGTCCGCGCGACGGCTCCATCCTCGAGACGCGGTCGCTGAGCGCTTTCTCGACCGCTACGTCTTCCGGTGCACCCACCCACCGCGACCCTCGAACCTGCGCTGCGCGGCGCAGTTGCTGCCGAGCGAGCCGCGCAGGGGCGGCATCACCAGACGCTACCGCATGGCCGAGCAGCGAGCAGGAACTAACCATTCGTGTTGAATTGCCTTATCCGTTATCGCTTATCGACAAACGGGGATTTTAAGTGTGGGAGAGTGTGAACTCAAACCTACTTCCTGACCGTAGCCTGACCGTCCTTACGGTGGCCGGAGCACCACCCACTAGCTGCATGATCACCGGCCGATCACCTGGTCACCGATCACCGGCCTTTGGAGAGTTGTATAGGACTTATCTATTCAGACGGTGATCGGTGATCAAGTTTCGGCGGCACGTAACGTCCAAAACAAGGCCACGACTGTCGTCCCCCACCTTCTTAGAGGTATGGGAGCCGCTGGCACCGCGCTGGGCGCCGCGGATGCACGTACGAACGAACATTATGAAATCGGGACGATTTTGACCCAAAAATCACAAGGTGCGCGCCCCCCGGCAGCAGCTCCCCTGCCCGCTCGAGAGAGAGAGAGAGAGAGAGAGAGAGACCGATATGCTGGTATGCGAGATGGTGGACGATGATTGCTGAGGTGGAAGGTGGGAGGGTGGAATGGGTGGACTACGCCACTGAGGGGGCATGGTCGAGTACGAGAACGGGGGGGGGAGGGGGTTCAACCAGGCGACGGAGGACTGTGGGCCATCGCGGGGACTGCTGCGTACGGAGGGCGCAGCAGGCTGATCCGGATGGTCACACCCGGTGGGTGGCACCGAGGCGTCGCGGGGACGCTCTTCTGTTCAGTCGACGCTCGTCGTCCACTGAGAACTCAGTGGTTGTCACCACTTTGTATTCTTTAATATTAACCTTGCGAACTCGTCCCCCCCGGCAGGGCTATGCAACTGTGACCAGTGTGTGCTGTCTACGCCTGAACCAGGTGTCAAATCTGCCGATGCGTGACCTGTGCGTGGGCTGCTCTGTGAGGGGTCCAGGCGTAGTCCGACGGGTAGGGGGTCTGTGCCCGGGCGGTGTCCGGTGCGGAGTCTCTCTCTGATCCCGCCTGGGATGTTGGGTGCGAGGTGTGGCGGCTTCGATCCCAAGGGGGGGAGCTGATCCCACTCGGTAACCAACTCTCAGGGGCAGTAGGTGGGCGAGCTTCAAGCGCGCTCATCTCGATCGTCAAGGCGTCGCTACGCGCGGTTTTCCGCGGGGGGAGCTTCGTCGACGGGTGCGGGACTGCGGCGCAGACAGTGCTGCGGCGATGCATCCGGCTGCTGCGGCGAGTGGTGTGCATGCTGCTCGCTGCAATGGCGAAGAACTCGTCTCGTCACACGCCAAGAGCTTACGCTCTGTCGAGACGTGAGGCGTATGCGCCCAGGAGGGGAGGGCGCATGCGTAACGACGCTGCTAGAGATGCCTTTCGGGGCCCAGAGATAAAACTTCTGATGCCATGCGTGACCTAGTAGTGTCCCCAGCTATGGGCGTGTCCACGTTGGAGCCAGGTGTGGTGTGGACGCGAGAATAGCTCCGCCGTTCATGGAGGCAACCGATGCGAGTCGACTGGTGTGTGTCGTCGTGGTTTCGTATCAAGAATTCTCTCTCTCTCTCCTGCCCGCTCCCCTCTCCGCTCTCGCGCCACCCCGCGCGCGGGGGCGTGACGTCTGTAGCGAGGCGACGGTGGGACGGTGTCCGACCCGATCTGGGGTTTTCATATAATGCGGCTCTACTCGTATCGACCAGCAATAAAATACCGGGGGAGGCCTGCGCAGCCTCTAACTATTCTTCTCCCTAAAAACCGCCCGCTTGTCTGGACTCCGACGGTCGTCATAGGCTCCGAGACACGAGCGCCGCCATGGACAGCGCGAACGAGAGAGGCTCCCAGTCGTGGGTCTGCCCAGAGGAGGGTCATTCGCTCACCGACTTTGTGCCACCTCGCGCCGGCTACAAATGCGATTTGTGTGGCGAGACATTCGGGGCGGACGTCATTCTCTTCAGCTGCCGCATCTGCCTTTGGGACGCCTGCCGTGTGTGCGCCGCCTCGGGCCGCCTCACCCTCCCCGGCAACGACGCGCGTTCGAAGCGCATCTCCCGAGTCGGCGAGAGCCTCGAGGCGCAGATCGGTTGGATTGCGAGTGCGGTGGAGAGCAAGGCCGCTGCAGATGACCCGGCGGCGCTCGCTGGCATTCCCGCGCCCTTTGAGAGGACGTCGTGCTTTGCGTGCGTCCCTCCTGAGGATCGCGCCTGGTGGAGGTTCCTCGTTCCTCCTGAGTGGGTGCCGCCGCTCCTGGTAGAGGTGCGTTTGCCGTCCGGCCTCCTCCTCCTCGCGCCTCCGCCCCCGGGCAGCGCCGGCACCTACCTGCGCTGCTCCATTCCAAAAAGCGAGGCGTCGGCGCGCGACCTCGCCTACTGCTCCCAGTGCGGTCGCACCAACTGCCAGTGCTCAGTCAAGACCCAGCTGGCGAGGGACTTTGGTCAGCTCAGCCGGCGGCTGTCCTTCAACCGACGCAACGCAGTCCGCCGCGTGCAGCTCGACGACCCTGGCGCGTGGGCCGGTGTGGAGGAGGCCAAGAAGGCGCCCTCCTTCTCGCGCCGCAGAAGCGGCAGCAGCAGCGGCAGACGGACCGCGGCGGAGGAGCCGGCAATGGCGCAGGCGCCGGCAGTGCCGCTTGGCAGGTCGGCAGGCGCGGCCGAGGCGGCACTGAGGGTGGTCGCGCCCGCTTCGCCTGCCGCTTCCTTCCCTCCGCTCGCCCCCGTGCTGGCGACGCGTTGGCGGCGGGTGCGCGCGGCAGCCCACCTCGAGTCGATGGCTGGCGCACGGCTTCAGGTACCGCGAGCCCCTGCCCACACACCCGGTGTAGACGCGCCATTCTCGAGGGCCCCACCGCAGGTGGCGCCGCTGCCGGCGGGTGAGCAGGGCGTCCGATTCGAGCAAGGCGTGAGGCCACCCGTGGTTCACTCCATAAGTGATGCGAGCCCGCTCCGCGGCGTGATCTCCCCGGGCGCCATCGTCGCGTTTGTCGGTCTCGCCGGCAGCTCTCTCCCTAGATGCCAAGTACACATCCTTCATGCCCAGCGAGCACTCGAAACGGCATATGCCATTGCGAGCCTCCCTTGAACCTTCCCGGAACCTTCCCGGAACTTTCCCCCTCAGGAGAGTCGACGGATTGCGCCGCGATGGACGGCGACGCGCTCGACGCGGCCTTGCGAGCGCATGCGGAGAGCGAGCGTCGCACTCTCCACTGGATCGCCGCCGCCGACATCCCCGATGTGCTCGCCTCCATCGCCGAGCGCGAGGCGTCGCTGGTGACAGTCAAGGTGCGCACGAGCTGGACCCCGCAGCGGGAGGTCGACTACCCGACGCGTCTGGCGCTCCCTTCTGGCAAGAGGGCGACGCCGCAGGAGATCGAGGCGGCCACCGCGGAGCTCTCGCTCCAGCTAGCAAACCTTGGGCGCATTGCGCCCGGCGAGGCGTGACAAGACCGGGGATGTGGGGGAGCTGGGACAAACCGACGGGGGAGCGAGTGAGAGGACAGGACCCCTTGCGCCTTGGCCTTGCCACCGGCTTTATCTCCCCGAGATACCGGATACCGCCCACCCGCCCCACGGAGCACGGTGGCATAAGGTGTGACTGACGAGGGAGAGGCGGTGGTTGGTGGCGGAGGCCCGGCGAGGGGACGCGAGCGGCGCGGCGGGGTGGACATGTCGCTCAAGGTGAGAAAAGAGTTGAGAAGTTTACAACAATGGATGGGCTTCCGCGTCGGGAGCGCCGAGCCGTGGAGAGAGCGAAGTACTCCGAGTAAATAACGGCGAAGCTCGCGGCGGAGCCGCCCATGTGGATGTGGTGTCGTGTTTGTTTTGTGTTTGCTCACTTCGCGCCGGGGTCGGCGTCGCGCGCGCGGCGCGCGCGCGCATAGCACAAGGCAGCCTCCTCTGCAGTGGCGAATGAGCCAAGGTTCCTGTGCTTTGGCTTGTGGAGATACGCCATGAAAGGTCGGTGGCGAGTGACCCGCCTCTTGTCCTTTTGGACGCCCTCGAATCCGGTAGCGGTGGTCTCGGAGCGGTACAGGCTGATGCCCTCCGCCTCTGCATGCCTCAGAACCTCATCTACTGTGAAGGGGGTAGACGGAGGAAGGTGGCGCAGAGACGGATCGTACCTTTGGGGCACGCCTGGCATCGATGGCGGCGAGACGATTGCTGCGGTGGTGGCCGTGGCCGCGGCTGCAGCCTCCTCGTTGGACGCTTCCGGACCGATAGCCCGAGCGTACGCGAGAGCAGCTTCCTCCGCCGAGTGGTAGCTGCCTAGCTTCACGTTCACACCGTCAAGTCGCCTTTCTGCGACGAAGCGAAATTTGACGCCGGACTTTCCATTGCCAGCCACATGCTTGAAGCCACTTTTCGAGCCAGTTCGAATCAACTGCAGTCCTTCATCCTTTGCTGTTTGAAGGACCTCCTCGGCGGTCATGCGTGGCTGTTCTGCTCTCTTCTTTTGCAACGATGGATTATCACGGGCATCACGCGCATATGCGAGCGCCGCCTCCTCAGCAGTCACGAATGTACCAAGGCGTTCGTGCCTTCGCACCGCAGTGAAATGGTGCCCCAAGCTATTCGCAGGCACGGGCACGACGCCAACATAGCCAGATGACCGCTCAGATTTCTCCAGGACGAGGCTCTCAGCCTCTGCAGCACGCAGCGCTTCCTCACGCAGTTCCTGCTCTTGCTGTGCGTTGAATTGAACGTGCACGGCTCGGCGAGGCAGAATGATGCAGCCTTCCACCACATCCTCGGCCGCCACTGCAGTACATTCAACAACAGCACAGGGCTCGCCAGCAGGCGGGCCATCGTCCGTCGCGACGAGAACTTCGACCTCCATTCTGCGCGCGCCCGCTCCAAGTTTTACACGGAGTGCGAGTAAAACGGCAACGCCATAAAATGAATCACGGACGCGGCACAAACGCGTCTGGCGCTCCCTTCTGGCAAGAGGGCGACGCCGCAGGAGATCGAGGCGGCCACCGCGGAGCTCTCGCTCCAGCTAGCAAACCTTGGGCGCGTTGCGCCCGGCGAGGCGTGACAAGACCGGGGATGTGGGGGAGCTGGGACAAACCGACGGGGGAGCGAGTGAGAGGACAGGGCACAGCCGGGGACCCCTTGCGCCTTGGCCTTGCCACCGGCTTTATCTCCCCGAGATACCGGATACCGCCCACCCGCCCCACGGAGCACGGTGGCATAAGGTGTGACTGACGAGGGAGTTCCCCCTTTTGCGCAGCAACACCTTAAACTTTTAGGCCCTCCGAATTCGGATCGGAGCGTAGCCGTCTAGGCCGTACGGCTCTAGCGCGGAGTGGACCCCGAGTTTGGAAAAGGGCGACGGACGCTTGTGTGCCTAGCCTCCAACAACGCCTCCCCGGCGCAGAGGGGCCCCCGGAGGGATGCTCAACCGCCTCACGCCACGCCGCTTGCGGCGGTCTCTTCCCAGCTTAGCGTTGAATCGCCAATATAAATTCTTTTTTCGCAAGGCTCCATGCCCGCTCGCAAACGCGCGCGCCGCGGGGGTGGCTTGACGCCGGCCGGGGAGCGTCCGCTCCTGGTTCCGCTGAACGACCCGGACGGTTCCCACCCCACGCTCCGCGCTCTCGCTGAGCAGTACCGCGCGCAGCAGCTTTGCGACTGCACTGTCACGGTCGATGGCCGCGCCTTTCTGGCGCACCGCTGCGTGCTCGCGGCGGCATCCGACTACTTCCGCGTGCTGATGCTTTCCGGTGGGTCCGCCTCGTTTGCCGACTCGCAGAGCGCCGCGCTCGAGCTGCCGGAGCTTTGCGCCACCTGCTTTGAGGCGGCGCTCGAATACGTCTACACGGGCTCCTGCTCGATCGACGAGGCGGGTCTGCAGACCTTGTTGGAAGTGGCCGGGCGGCTTCAACTCGCGTCGCTGCAAGGCGTCGTCGCGGAGGCGCTGGAGGCGCGGCTCTCGGTGTCCAACTGCGTCGAGACGTGGAGCTTCGCCTCAGACGCAGCGCTGGTGCGGCTCGAGGCGGCGGCGACCGCCTTCGTGCTCAAGCACTTTGTGGAGGTGTCGCTCGGCGCCAGCCTCTCGCCCGAGATGATGGGCGTGCTGCTGCGCAGCGAGGACATCGAGGCCAGCGAGGAGGCTGTCTTCTCGGCCCTCGTGCGCTGGCTCCGCGCTCAGCCCGAGTCTGCGCGCGAGGAGGGCGCGGTGGCGGCGCTGCTGGAGCACGTCCGCTTCGCGGCGATGGACCAGAAGTTTGTCCGCGAGACCGTCGAGCAAGAGCCGCTGATGAAGAATGTCCCGGCACTCACGGTGCTCGCGCAGGCGCTTCGCGAGGGGCTGTCAAAGGAGGGGACGGCGCGGAGCCTGCCTCGCCTTCCACAAGGGGGCGAGTGGGTGATCGAAGCACCAGGTGCGATCGCGGCGGTGGATGGCAAGACGCTGACGTTCCTCAGTCGGCAAGACGATGATGACGACGACGACAACGAACGCAGTCGGAACGGTTTGGTGCGTCTGAGCGTGCCATTGGCCGCGGGGCGCTACGAAGTGCGCTTCAAGCTGCTGGAGGATGAGGTGAGAGGCGATAATGCGCGCTGCGGCTTCGGACTGATCAAGGAGGGAGCTTCTGAGGCATTTGAGCTTCAGCCCTGGTCCCACGGTTTTGGCGTGCAGAATCTTTGGTGGCTCCGGCGCTTCGAGCGCACCGTCTACAGCGAGTGGGAGACGTCCGGGAATTTTGATGATGAGACAAACCACCAACCGTACCAGCAGTTCCCCATCCCCTCGGATGTCCGCATCGTGGTCGACATGGATGCGGGCGAGGCTACCTTCTACGTCGACGAGGTCGAGATCCCGCACAAGGCGACGGGCATCACGGGGGCCGTCTTTCCGTGTGCCATGGCATACAAAATGGAGAACTCTCTGGGAAACACCAACGTCGTTGTGTCGTTCGCGGGCGTGCGGCGGCTGTAGCGCGTTTTGCGATGCCAGCCGCTAACCGCGCGAGGGCGCGGGTATTTTGCTTTTTTCCGCGGTTTGGGGCTTGCGACGGACTCGTTTAGAGGATTCGTTCGCGAAAAGCAAAACGAGGGCGGGTAGCTAGTACGGACGAACGCGGACTTCGCAGGGAATGATATCCGCGCAGAAAACGCGCAATAGACGCTGGCTGGTTGGCGGGGTCGGTGCCGTGGCCATTCTGGCCACATTGCTGACCTTTGCCTCTTACGCCTCGTCGCCGCCAGAAGTCCATGCCGATCCTGCGGCTTCAGCTCGCGAAAAGGACACAGCACTTTTCTTGAAGAGCGAGTGCACGGATCGAGACAAAATGACTGACGAAGATGTCGACATACTTATCTTTAACTGCCTGGTTACCATCGCCTACCTCATGCCCCTTCCAGAGGCGGTGGTGCGCGTTCTCGAGAGTGACCGTACCTTCAACACATATGCCACGCGCACTCTCCACTCATATGCGCCGACGCACTCACTCGCCATGGTTTGCTAGGGGGCTGCGTACGGCGGCGGCAGTGGGCCGCTCGGCTTCGACCTCCAAAAGTGCCTCACTGGCAGTACGCCAACCTGGGAAGCGAGCGGGGGGTTTCTGCAGACCGCCAAAGAGTACTGTGAAAGTCCCTTCGCTACTTGGGACCTCAAGAAGTACGGGACTGTTGAGGCATGCATCGAGGACAAGTGCTTCGTGCAGATGCAGGTCTGTGCCGAGACGCAGCCGAGATGCAGCCGAGGCAGAGGCCGTCCCCGAGAGGCGGCCGCGAGAGATGCGGCCGAGAGCAGACACTACGAGATGGCCGAGAGCGTCACCCCAACTTACTCTCCCCCTCAATCTCTCGCAGCTCTCCTCCAAGTGCTGCGAGTGCGGATTTTCCTACGAGGAGTGCCAGGCGGGCTACGTCAACACGATCGATTGGAAGGAATGGACGATTGAGAATGCAGGGTATGATCCAACGGTCGCCAGTCCCATAAAAATGGCCCAATCCATGGCTGGCACGGGTACTGCCTCTATGATGGAGTGCAGTACGCTCCCCAAGGCTGGCAACTGCGCTGCGCTGCCCTTTCCCCCGCCGACCCCTCCGTTTTCGCCGCCGTCGCCGCTTCCGTCGCCGCCGCCGCTCGCTCCGTCGTGGTTCGAGGAGGCGTTTCCAGCCATTCCCTGGCACTGGTTCGGCGTTGGCGGCACTCAATGAAAGTTTCCGTCCTCCGTCGCGTGTCAGTTCAATGACCGCGACCTTGAGTTGGTGTTCGGGCGAGCTCTGCGGTCGAGAGATGTTGCACTACTCGTCGACGCGCACGTCACTGGGTGTGGAGGGGAAGTCTCAGCCTTGTTGAAGCGCCCGTGGTGACAGAGAGCCGTGCTATACTTTCTTTCAGCTTCAAGGGAGGAGAGGAAAGGGGATTCTTTTCAGAGTTGGCCAGAATGTTCGTCGTTTCGTGTCAGTCGATACACGAACCTTTGTAGTATCTCTAGTAACCATATAAAATCAGTCGTATATCATCATGTATGAATGAGGGTGGGTCATTAACAACGTTGGCGCTCTCAAGGAAAAGGAAAACTAGAAAAACGAACAAAACAGCGAGCGCGGCGCGTCGCATGGTGGCCGCTCTGCACCGCTCGCTGCTGGCGCGCGATTGATCGCGGCCACGCGCGGGGCGCCAAGCAACCCCGCGGCGGGGCGCCATCTCGCGCGGCGGGACGCGGCGCTGCGTCGGCGCCAAAACAGACGCGAGCTCGCGGCGCGGCCGCTGCGGCAAAAACATCAACGTCTACTCTCCTCTGGCTCTGCTCGGCTCGTCTTCGGTCGCGGGCGCGCACGCGCGCAGATGCGCGCGACGCGCGCCCGCGTCGCCGCGCGAAGAGCGATTTCGAACTCGGAGCCAACCGGCGAGGCGGTGGCGCGCGGCGGCAAAACACGCGGCGTCCGCTTCGTTGAGATGCTGCTGATCTGGCAGCACTAAATGTACTGCTGAGCGGGGCGGGGCTCGCGGTATACTGCGGCGGCGGACGAAGTCTCGTACCTGTTCGACCCCCTGCCATGGTAGCTTCGCGATTGGGGAGGATCTACCTGTCCGACCCAGCCGACGTCATCAGAAAGGTTGGCAGCCCTCAGCTGAGGGAGTGCGGAGAAAAGAGGAACGGGGTGCCCTTAGTCACAGCTTCCCCCTGGACATGTCCACGCTCTGGACGTCCCGGGACATGGCGATGGACGACCGGCCCTCGCGGGCCGGCCCACCCTGAGCCACGCCTGCTGCGCGGCGCTCGCGCGGCGGCGGTGTGTGTGTGTGTGTAGGGGGGGGGGGGGGGGCGCAGGGCAGAGGCTCAACGGTCACGTCGGCCGTCGTCCGAGGTTTTGCAGGTTGGAGAAGGGGGGAGGGGCAGGGGGCCCGCTCCGCCTCTGCGCCACGCCGCACTCAAAATGACAGGGCTACTTCCACTTTGTTTTATTTGGGCCTTTACTAATTTTTTTGAGTCACACTTGCACAATCCGCAGATGAGCCCTCCTTCCCGCAAGACTCCTTCCCGCAAGACTCCTAGCAAGACTCCTTCCCCCCGCCGCCGCAATTCTCCGCCCGGCGACCAGCAGCGCCGCGGCGACCGTCGCCACCGCCCCCGCCATCGCCGTTGCTGGCGGCGCCGCCCCCGCCCCCGCAGACGCCGCCGCCGGCTCGGCGCGCGCGAGGAAGGGGATCCATCCGAGCGGGATGTGCACCGTCGCATACCCATGCACCTGCTGCTCCGCGTAGTCCGTCAGCAGGGTCACGCCGCCGGTCCGCGAGGTGGGCGCCTACAGGAAGGTTCCAGGAAGGTTCCAGGAAAGGGCTAGGAAAGGGCACGCCGCCGGTCCGCGAGGCGGGCGCCTCCCCCCCCCACTCCTTGTACTCCTTGTCTGGGCACGGAGAGCCGCAACACAGCCCCTCGCCGTCGGCAGCCGCGATGGCGAGAGCGGCGGCAGCGCAGACGGGCGCATCGCCTACGTTCCGAATACGCCAGCCTCGGGGCGGGAAGGCGGGGCATTGTGCAGCGTCTTCAGAGCACCGCGTGAATACAAGAGAGGCGGAGGCGGTGAGTGCAGGTGAGTGCGGCCGAAGACGATCGAATGCAGTGGAATACGTTGCGCCCTCGAGGGCTAGTTGGGAGACAGGAACACGTATTCAGCTTCTAGGCCCGAGATATGGGGCGATATGGGGAGATGTGGAGAGGTATTCCGCTTCTAGGCGCATCGCCTTGCCAGGCGTGCCCGGCGGCGCAGGCGGCGTCGCAGGCGAGCATCTGGCGGTTGCAGGAGGAGGTGTCGTCGGAGCTGCAGCACTCGTCGTGCGCCCTGCGTCGGGCGGAGACGGGACTCGCCGAGTGCGGCGGGTAACGGGCAAGCAGCGGGCGAGCGGCGGGGGCAGAGAGCAGCGGGCGAGCGGCGGGGGCAGAGAGCAGAGGCCACAGACGGCAGCCGGCAGCGGCAGAGAGGGTACAGAGCAGAGCCGGCAGAGGGAGAGCGGTGGTGGGAGGTGTGGAGCTGGGCGGAGGCGGTGAGAGGTGAGTTGAGGAGGCGCCTGCAACAGGCGTCCTCGCAAAACTGAGGCGGCACGCTAAAGTCGCAGGCAAAGTCGTCTCCCGCCTCGTACCTCTCGCGCACGTCGGCGCCGCCGCACCAGCGCACGCCGCAGTAGGCGCCGCAGGCGCGTAGACCGAACCAGTGCTGCGGGTTGCTGTCCGTAAAGACGTCGATCAGGTCGATGGAGAGCTCGAGGTCGGAGTGCGGCGCCCCGGGAGGCGACGGCGGCGCGGGAGGGAGCGGCGGAGGCGGCGAGGGCGAGGGCGGCGAGGGCGGCGGCGACGATGGCTCGGGAGGAGGGGGCGGAGGAGGCGGAGGCGGAGGCGGAGGCGGCGGAGGCGGCGAGGGTGGCGGCAGAGAGGGGGGTGGTGGCGGCTCCGGCGGCGCTGGGGGCGTGGCGGGCCCCGCCGAGCCCCACCATACGAAGGCGGAGCTGCCCGCGGCGAGCAGAAGCGTGGCGGCGGCCATGGCGCGCGGGGGGAGCAGTGGAGCGGCGGCGCGGCGGCGTGGCTGCTGGGGAGGCCTAGTGCGCGCACGCTGGACGTGGAGGTACCTCCTTGGTCAAGGTCAAAGAGAAAGTGGACCTATTTGGATTCCCTCCCTCCGCCGCCGCCACTGCCGCCGCGACGGAATTTTCTTTTCTTCTGACCCGCAGAATTCCCAAGCACGCCCGCGACCGCCCCCGCTGCTGCAACGAGGAGCGCTTGCCACTGCACCACTCTGGTCGCGCGGGGTGTTTCTGGTGATTCTCGCTCCACAAAACCATGGCAGGCACCACCGATTCGACGACAGCGACCAGCGCCCCTGACGCAGCGGTTGGCGATGCGCCAGAGAAGACGCGCAAGGCTGGTGAGCGCAAGGATGGTGAGGGGCGGTACTCTCGCTCGCGCTCGCGCGAGCGCACCAGCTACCGCGACCGCGACCGATCGCGTGACCGCGACAGGCGTGACCGCCGCGACAGCGACCGAGACCGTCGCTCCTCACGCTCAGACCGGGACCGGCGCGACCGGCGCTCTGACACGCGCGACCGGCGGTACGAGGATGAGCGGCGGTCCTCGCGCTACGAGCGCCGCTCGTCGCGCTCTCGCTCTCCGCGCCGCAAGCGGACCAAGGATAAGACGCCCGCATTTGATAAAGGCGCGGTCGCAGCGGCGCTTGCGCGCGCAAACGGAGCAATCACAGGCTCCTTCGCGTCGACGGTACCGGGGGCGGACCCGTCGCTGGGCTACGGGCTGGGGACGGTCGGGCTGCTCGCGAACCCCGCCGTCTCAGCCCTGCAGGCAGACCCCCCCCCCGCCGCACCTTGGTAGCCCGAGAAGACTGGGTTATGCACGGCCACACGTAAACGTCCTGGGAAATCCTGGTGACGCCACTGCCACTGCACCTGCTCCC
>NW_005198966.1:73816-74485 GCF_000372725.1 Emiliania huxleyi CCMP1516
GTGGGATGGGGCGACGGCCGCTGTTAATCGCCTCCGGCTTGTGGCGAGGGCGCGGGCGAAGGAGGAGGAGCCAGAGCCCGGGGAGGATTGGGAGGGGGAGGAGCGGCCGGAGGAGTACGCCGGCCTCTTTGACGACCCGTAAGGGGCCGTCGCCTGCTGTGCCATTTGTAGTGCCAGTCCGAGCCAGTCTGCTGTGAGAGGGGCCTGTATAGTAAAATTCTTCTCGACCCGCAGAATTCCCAAGCACGCCCGCGACCGCCCCCGCTGCTGCAACGAGGAGCGCTTGCCACTGCACCACTCTGGTCGCGCGGGGTGTTTCTGGTGATTCTCGCTCCACAAAACCATGGCAGGCACCACCGATTCGACGACAGCGACCAGCGCCCCTGACGCAGCGGTTGGCGATGCGCCAGAGAAGACGCGCAAGGCTGGTGAGCGCAAGGATGGTGAGGGGCGGTACTCTCGCTCGCGCTCGCGCGAGCGCACCAGCTACCGCGACCGCGACCGATCGCGTGACCGCGACAGGCGTGACCGCCGCGACAGCGACCGAGACCGTCGCTCCTCACGCTCAGACCGGGACCGGCGCGACCGGCGCTCTGACACGCGCGACCGGCGGTACGAGGATGAGCGGCGGTCCTCGCGCTACGAGCGCCGCTCGTCGCGCTCTCGCTC
>NW_005198966.1:75423-75982 GCF_000372725.1 Emiliania huxleyi CCMP1516
CCGCTTCGTTGAGATGCTGCTGATCTGGCAGCACTAAATGTACTGCTGAGCGGGGCGGGGCTCGCGGTATACTGGGGCGGCGGACGAAGTTTTGTACCTGTTCGACCCCCTGCCATGGTAGCTTCGCGATTGGGGAGGATCTACCTGTCCGACCCAGCCGACGTCATCAGAAAGGTTGGCAGCCCTCAGCTGAGGGAGTGCGGAGAAAAGAGGAACGGGGTGCCCTTAGTCACAGCTTCCCCCTGGACATGTCCACGCTCTGGACGTCCCGGGACATGGCGATGGACGACCGGCCCTCGCGGGCCGGCCCACCCTGAGCCACGCCTGTTGCGCGGCGCTCGCGCGGCGGCGGTGTGTGTGTGTGTTTAGGGGGGGGGGGGGGGGCGCAGGGCAGAGGCTCAACGGTCACGTCGGCCGTCGTCCGAGGTTTTGCAGGTTGGAGAAGGGGGGAGGGGCAGGGGGCCCGCTCCGCCTCTGCGCCACGCCGCACTCAAAATGACAGGGCTACTTCCACTTTGTTTTATTTGGGCCTTTACTAATTTTTTTGAGTCACACTTGC
>NW_005198966.1:83004-84299 GCF_000372725.1 Emiliania huxleyi CCMP1516
CGGGCGCGCTAGCGGCTTGGACGGCGGGTGGCTCTGGGCGATGCCGCTTGACGCGACGGTAGGTCTTGGCAAAGAGAGAGGGCGAGGGCGGCGCCGGGAAGGCCATGTGGCACTACGCCTTGCAAGCCTGCTATTGAGTCACGCTACGCTCAAAAAGAATTTTTTGACCAATAAAAAAAATCAAAGTAGAAATACCCACATTCGCACCTGTGCCTCTCTGGACAGGGTGGCCCGCCTCAACGACACCTGCCTGGAGTTGCGACTCGCCGCTTTCCTCCGCTGTGATTTGTGTGAGCTCTGTGCCTTGATCTGCAAACAACGCGCCTAAATTTTCTTCCCTCGACGCTCTGCCATGGCCGCCGACGCCGCCGCCAGCCGCGCGTCCTCCGCCTCGGCCAAGCGAGGCCGGCAGGCCGCCACC
Source organism: Emiliania huxleyi CCMP1516 (assembly GCF_000372725.1). NCBI lineage: Eukaryota > Haptophyta > Isochrysidales > Noelaerhabdaceae > Emiliania > Emiliania huxleyi. The sequence goes on from NW_005198966.1 coordinate 83,426, forward strand.
GGGGAAGAAGAAGGAGAGCCTCGCCGCCGCCCGACCGTAGCCGGCGCCGATCACGCTGATACGAAACCACGACGACACACACCCCCAGTCGACTCGCATCGGTTGCCTCGACGGAAAAGCTATTTTTGCGTCGCTCACACACTCACAACCCCGTATGTATGAAGTAGATCTAGGAAGGTGAAGAACAGTCAGGCTCGGACTGGACACCAACGCGGTATGGGTGGACGCTACTGTGCTGTATGAATGGTTGGGCAGGTGTGAACAACACCTCGTGACCACGGCGCCACAGGCGCCTGTTGATGGGTCCAGGTGATAGCCCTGAATGGGCAATGCATACGCCTAGTTGGGCCTCAGATCGCCCGACCGCGTCCCGGTGCTCTGTGGTCGGATTTGTGACGCCGCCGCACCGCGCCGCGGCCGGGGGCCCTCCGGAGGCCGAGGATGGCCGTGACGGACCGGGACAAGCTCTGGGAGGTTCAGTGTCAGTGTGTACATTGTAGAGGCTACCCATGTGCACAATATCTTGACTGAGAGCTAAGCCAGGGGAGGCGATGCCGGGGCCGTACAGCAGCGTGATGGTGCTTCGCCGGCGTGCGTCCCGGAGCGGTGCCGGACAGGCGGTCCGTGAGAGGAAATCCAGGGACAGCGCCGACGGCGCCCTGATTCGACTTTTAACTTCAAACAAAGACAGTCGCACGCGCCGCAGTGCGGTGCGTGCGACTGTCAGGAGCGGATCCGTCAGTTAGCCGTGTTCCACGCCGGGATCGTGTCCCTCACTACTTGCCCAACCATTCGTACAGGAGAGTAGACAGATGATGACGACACGCACGAGCGACACACAGACACAAACAAGCTCACAAGACACACAGCCAGC
>NW_005198966.1:84399-88914 GCF_000372725.1 Emiliania huxleyi CCMP1516
GTGCAGGTGCGCAAACCACACCGCAGATTCTGAGTCGCGCGCGGCTGTCTCTCTTCTCACGCTCTTCGCCCTTCGCCCGCCAGGTGCCGGCTGTGGAGGCGGCGGCGGCGACGGCCGCGCCAGCGACGCCGGCCGAGCTCGCGCCGCTGCCTGCGGAGGCTGCCTCGCCGCCGGCAGGCGGTGCGGCGGCGCCCTCTGCGGGCAGTGCGTCCTGGCTCACGTTCCTCGGGACGGCCACCGCGTGGGTTGGGGGGGCCGTGCTCGAGGCAGCGGCGGAGGGCCTCCGCCGAGCAAAGCGGCGGCGATGCGAGGGGGAGCAGAGGGAGGGAGGGGGGGGGGGGGAGGACGAGGCGCCGCCTTTCGGCTCGAGCGGGCGGGCGCGCCTCGGCGGCCCCTCCGCCGACGAGGCGGGCGGCGGTGGCGCGCCGCCGGCCGCGCCGGCCGCGCAGGCCGCCGTGCGCACCATCACCGCTGCAGGCGCCGAGGCAGTTCGGCAGGCAGACAGGGAGGGGCTCTCCCTTGCCACGGGCGGGAGCAACAGCGGCTACAAAGGCGTGACCTACTGCCCGAAGAGGAAAGGCAGCAAGAAGTACCAGCTGATGGCGACGGTTGGAGGCAAGAGTGTCTTCCTCGGCTGGTTCGCCACCGCCGAGCAGGCTGCGCTCTTCTACGCCCGCAGGGAGGCGGGCAGGGACACCAGCGATCTCACCGCGCCGCCGCCACCGCCGCCGCCGCCCGCACCTTCCTCTGCCGCTGGCGCCGACGCAGTTCGGCAGGCGGGGAGGGAGGGTCTGAGTCTGGCAACGAGCAGCAGCAGCAACAGCGGCTACAAAGGCGTGTACTACTGCCCGAAGAGGAAAGGCAGCAAGAGGTACGAGCTGAAGGAGTCGGTTGGCGGCAAGGTGGCCAGCCTCGGCTTTTTCGCCACTGCCGAGCAGGCGGCGCTCTTCCGCGCCCGCAGGGAGGCGGGCAGGGATACCTCCTAGAGAGAGACACGAGGCGATGGAGAAGAGGTTCGCCGCCGAACTTTCGGTCCGGCGAGCCTTCCCGCCGCCGGGTCGAGGCCCCAGCGCAGTGACTGTGGGTGAGAGACGAAACGAGAGGTGTGTCCGACTCGATCCGAGAACACTTCGACATCAAACCATGGCTCTCAAGCAAGGTCCGACAACGGCACGTGCGTCTTCTTTTTTCTCTGTGTAGCTCAGTGGGCCGAAAGAGCGTACCGAAAGAGCCGCGAAGATTTACCCACAGGCGCTGCCTGGTTCTCTCGCATCGCCGTGCCGCTCTCGCCTCGCCGTGCCAAAGCCAACCATCTTCGTCGCGGCCACGCGGCAGCATGTCGGAAAGACCACCGTCAGCCTGGCGCTGATGAGCGGCCTGCCATGTCGGAGTCGCTCTTATCGCGCTTCTTCTTGGAGCACTTGGAGCACTTGGAGTGCAGTCATTAACCGCACACCCAGGGCCGGGGAGCTCAGAAGCGCACCCAGCGGGCCGGATGATTGGCATCGGGTTACGGGCTAGAGAGCCCTAGCCCCGGGGGTGCGCGTTCGCAGGGAAAGGGCCGTAAAGTAAACACGGGTCTCCGAGGGTTGGCTCCGCGCTCCAGGTTTCCCCTAGCAGCAGACCGCCCCCTCTACTCGGAGCTATAATGAACACCAGACATGCACACGACACGCACTCTCACACGACGTCACCGCTCAGGGCCTCTTCGTTCGCGCAAGGTCCTCATCCTCACTCCGGAGGAGGCTCCCCTCTCCTCTGAGTTCTTCCTCTTGTTCGCCTTCCGATGATCGTCTGACGGGCGCGGGGCCCGGCCTCCCCTCCTAGCCTTTTTCAGCCGCGGCCCCGCCACCGCCTCGTCTTCTCTGTCCGATTCTGTCGCCACGACGGTGATCTCTCGCACTTGGAGCACTTGGAGTGCAGTCATTAACCGCACATCCAGGGCCGGGGAGCTCAGAAGCGCACCCAGCGGGCCGGATGATTGGCATCGGGTTGCGGGCAAGAGAGCCCTAGCCCCGGGGGTGCGCGTTCGCAGGGCAAGGGCCTTAAAGTAAACACAGTTCTCCGAGAGGGCTCCGTGTACCGGGTTTCCCCTTAACTGCAGAACGCCCCCTCTACTCGGAGCTAGTGGACACGGACACTACGACACCACCCGTCACGTACACACACGACTGTCTAACGTGTACACTGCCCGGCCTCATCCCCCCCCTTTCAGGGTGGATCTTCAGTCTGGTTCGGTCTCTTGCTCGCCTTTCGGGCGTCGCCCCACTGCCTCTGCAGTCGTTTTTGATGTCTCTTCTTCGGAGGCGGCCCCTCCGCCCCACCTCCGTCGGCTAGCCCCATTGGCCCCGAGGGAGCCGACAGCCCGGGTGGGGCCTCCCCGGGCGGGAGTGGCGGCATTGTGTCTCGTCGCCACCCCTCCCCGGGAGGTCGGGCCGGCTCTCCCTGGTCGGCGAATCGCGCCCGCATCCGCGGCCTCTCCATCGTTCTCGCAGTGTTACTGAGTGGAAACTTCTTGTTTTCTGTGCTTCCGCCATGCTGCATGCCGGCTCTCGTCGCGGCCCCGTACGCGCCGCGCTCGCCATGTGCGTCGGCTCGTCCGCGCTCGGCTCAGGTGCGCTCAACGAGCGCAGCGTCGAGACGGCGCACAGCTTCACCGGCCGGATGTGTGCTGCCAGCCGGCTCGAGGAGACTAGGCGGCCCGACTCTCTATTCTCCGACCCGCTTGCGTACACGCTTGCCGGCAAGGAGGGCCGCGCCCAGCCGATGGGCGGCTGGATCATGGTGCCGCGGACACGCTTCGGCGACGATTTTCTGCGCGATCACTACACGCGCGGCGCCCGGCAGCTCGTGCTGCTTGGCGCTGGTTTCGACGCGCGCGCCTACCGCATGAGCGGCCTGCCGGAGCTTCGCGTGTACGAGGTGGACCAGAAGACAACCTTTGAAGTCAAGGAGCCGCTGCTAACCGGTGGGCCGCACTCCCAGGTCATGAGACGCACACTTGGTTGGACTGCGCGACCATTCATGCCGCAGGTGAGTCGCTCGCAGTGGCGTCTCGCGCCGCCGTCGCCACCGAGTTCACCCGACCGGGCGAGTGGGCGGCGGCGCTGCTGGCGTCCGGATTCGATCCCGCGGTGCCGACGACCAATTAGAGAACCGCCACGCGCAGCGTCTCTTCACGGCTGCTGCTGTGAGCAGGCACCATACACACCGTCACGAGCGAGTGCGATGTGAGCGGCGTCTCTTCTTCACGCGCGATGCTGTCTCAAGGTACCGACGGTGTGGCTCGCCGAGGGCCTGCTCATGTACCTCTCCGCCGCCGACGCGGCCGACCTGATGAAGCAGGTGCGTCTGCTCATGACCAATCTCCCTCCCTCATCCCGGCTGTGAGGCGCATAGTGTGTAAATGACCCCTCCTCGTCGCCCCTCACCACCGCTCACCAGGTCGGCCAACTCTCTGCGCGCGGTTCCGCCGTCTTCCACGACGCCGTCTCCGCAGAGTACCTGAACGCGCGCGTGAGCGTCGCGGGTGCGCCCTTCATCGGCGCGTCGGACGAGTACGTCAACATGTGGCGTAGCATCGGAGGGTTCGGCTCCGGATATGCGCACGACTTTCGCGCCATCAAGGTGGACCGCGCCCGCCGCCGCATCGACGTGGATCGGCGCTGGCCCGAGGCGACGGCCGCGCGGTGCGCAGGGCAGCAGGTCGTGCTCTTTGTGGAGGTGGAGATGGAGTAGCCCGATGCGTGCGTGTGGGTGGGGAGGGGTCTTGTGTCGTGATTTTGTGCGCGTGGGACTTTCGCTATGCACAAATAGATCACAACACAAGGATCACCAGGCACCGCCTCGGTACACGAAATCTGTCTGCGGGCAGATCCGCACACCGCAGCTCAAATCATCGCAAAAACCCTCTCTCAGGACTCAGCAGTCCACCTTCACGCTTCAGAAACAGAAACTGTGGGCATGAGTTGCTCCTTCGACTTAGGGAGCGGTTCAGCTGCTGGGCGGGCTTCAGGCTGGTGCTCACGCGAAAAGGAATCGACGCGATGTACAAAGCATACAACAAGAGGAGAAAGAAGAGGACGGACATCAGTGATGACGAAACACCAAACAGAAGCTAGCACAGACGCGAGCAGGGCAGACCCGGGGACGGCGGAGCCGGAGCAGACGGCATCGGCCGCCGAGGGAACGTTGGGAAGAGGCACGAGGAGGGCGGCGACCTCGACCGACTATGGAGGACCCGTCGCCAGACGACGCAGGGCAGACGATGTGGAGGCGGAGCAGAGGTGACGCGCAGGGCGAGACGCTGTTCCTTTTTACCCATCTCACAGTAGAGAGGTGTCCGTTTTTATTTATTTAGTCCACCTTCGGGTACGTAGGTTGGTAAGAGCCACATACACTGAGAGAGGGGGGGGGGGGGGGGGGAGAGAGAGACACACAGACAGAGAGACTAGAGAAACAGAGAAAACAGATTCGATCCAACCAAATACTTGGGCGGAGGCAAATACAGAAACT
>NW_005198966.1:89094-104755 GCF_000372725.1 Emiliania huxleyi CCMP1516
AGAGAGAGAGAGAGAGAGAGAGAGAGAGAGAGAGAGAGAGAGAGAGAGAGAGAGAGAGAGAGAGAGAGAGAGAGAGAGAGAGAGAGAGAGAGAGAGAGAGAGAGAGAGAGAGAGAGAGAGAGAGAGAGAGAGAGAGAGAGAGAGAGAGAGAGAGAGAGAGAGAGAGAGATCTCGAACCCAGTGAGCGCGGCAGTGATGACTGTGCCCCATCCTCTCCGAGGATTCGTTCACCGGCTTCTCCGACTGCGCTGAGTGGTACTCGAGTACTGTAGGGCCCCCAAGGGCCTAGAAATCGCGCCTCCCTCTCCTTTTTCACCCTAAGTCAGTACTCGAGTATCTTGTTGGCAAATCAGGACACAGAGCTCACACACCCAGTAAACTAAAAGTACGCACACTTAGAGAGAGAGAGAGAGAGAGAGAGAGAGAGAGAGAGAGAGAGAGAGAGAGAGAGAGAGAGAGAGAGAGAGAGAGAGAGATGGAAAATTAAGAAAAAATGCTGGCCGCCGCGATGAGACCTTTCAGAATTTTACAACAAGAGAGAGAGAGAGAGTACAACAAACACGTTTAGTGTATGTGGTTTTGAGGGTGGTTTTCAGTGTATGATACCTGTATGTGGCTCTCGTGTCGGGCCAAAAGAAAGACAAAAACGAGGGATGGGATGAGGACAGCGGGCTACGTGGCCTTCTTTTCTGGTGTGGCTTGATCTCCGATCTCAGCGACGTCGAGTCGCCTTCGGTGGCGACAGCTAGGATGCATCTCCTCCGTCGTTTTTCGCGCACTGGCCTTGAGAAGCTGCCGGCGCACGCAGGCGGACCTTGTGTGTGCGCGGAACGCTTAAAAAGTGGGTGCTCTACGTCTAAAAGTGAGTAGATAGTGCCGAGCTGCAGCTGGCCGTGACAGCATTTTCGCAGTTTTAGGCGGCAGACTTTTTGCAACTAGTCTAGAGCTGCGCCGGTCGCAGGTTTAGAGAACTATTGCAAATTTGTAGTAGTTAGAGTAGAGCTAGGGTATCGGGAGACAGCCTTTTCCGGAAGACGACTTTTACCGAACAAAAAGCGTGAACACTGCAAAGTTGTAGAGCGCGCGGCCGCACAATCTCAATCATCAGAGACACCTCCGACGCGTTCACGCGCGCTCTCCCCGCTGGCGCCGGGGCGGCTGCTCTTCGGAGCTGCGCCTCAGGCTTGGGAGGCGGCAGCTCAGTAGCTCAGAATTTCACAACAAAGCTCCCTCGCACAACACTGGGCACGGCGAGTGCGAGAACATCCCGGAGCGCGTCAGCGCGTTGGGCGGGATCAGGGGCGAGGCCGTCAGCATTCTGGAGAATGTTGGCAGGGGCGGGCAGGCGCGCTAGCTATGCACTGCACGGCGGCGGTGGCAGCGGCGGCTAGGGATAGCCATATCTGGTGAGAGTCTCCGGGAAGAGGCTCCCAACGCACAGCTCGACGATGCTCGCGATGCCGCAGACGAAGAAGGCCGTGCGGAGAAAGTCCTCGTTGACCACGTACGCCTGCCGGGGCGACGGAAAAACGACGACGAGAAGGAGGACGGGTCATGTTGTACGTGTGGTGGAGGCGGTGGGGGGCTCGAGCAGGCATCACGCAGCAGGACTGCGGGCGCGTCTGGCTCTCCTGCCTGCCTCTTTACGCACTCTTCACACACCGGGGCCGACTGCAGCAGGCACAGCGGGCGCGTCTGGCTGTCTTGCGGGAGGCGCGTCGTTGGTGTCGCTGGGAGGCGGCGCGTGTCGCACAGGAGGGGAGGCGGGCGCCGCGGGGCACGCGCCCTCGTTCAGGGCGGCGGCGTGCGGCCCGTATCTCGGCTGCATCTCGGTTGTCGGTTGTATCTCGGCTGTATCTCGCGCCGCAATGTAGGCGACTCGCGCAGCGAGGAGGAAGAGGGAGAGCTTCGCGCAGAGGGGCGGCGGTAGCTCGTGCGCCGACGCCATCCAAAAGGCGGGCGTCACGTACGCGAGGCACTCGATGCTGTTGTTGTGCGCGCACTGGAGCCGGTAGACGGCGGGCAGCTCCTCGGACAGCGCCGGCCCCTTGAGCACGCGCGGCGTGTGGTTGTCGTAGTGGCCGCCTGTCAGGCAGTGGTGGCTAACGGCTGGGCGCCAGCGGCACGAACGCTCTGGGCGCAAACGGCAGGGACGCTAAGCTGTGGGCGCAACGGCAGCCGGTTCGGGTGATGCACGCGTACCGAGGAGGTTGATTGCGACGATGGCGACGAGGCCGGAGCCGGCGGCCAGCGCAACGAGGAGAAACGCGACCAGCGCAGGCACCTTGGCTACCGGCACCGGCAAGGCATCGAGCACAGAGTCAGAGACCGGACTTGTGACGAATGTGTAAGCCGCAAAGTGCGCCGCGGGTAGCAGTAATGGGAACAAGGCCAGCCCCTTGATCACGCCAGCATATCCGGTGGCCGAAAACGTGAGACCAAAGGTGGAGAAAAGTCCCATCGGGCGGGCTGTGAGTAGCGAGCTGTCTTCTCCCAAGCGCGCCGCTCCGTCGCGCCACTGGGTTCCAACATTTTTCGGTGTGGGGTATGGCGCATTGCCGCGGCCCAAAGGGTGGGGGGGTATGGTCCTGCCCGCCCGAGGCGGCAGCCGGGAGGCTGGGTCTGTCAGCAGGCGGGGGGAGTATGGTCTCGAGGTGGGTTGCGCGATGGTACCATATCCATACCATACCCCGCAAAAAGTCCGAACCCTGCCGCTCCCGAAAAAAAACTTTAATATCTTTCCCGCCTGGGCGGGGCGGTAGGGCGGCGGCGTGTGTGTGCGAGTGACTGCTATGTGTGTATCGCGCGCCTTGCGGGGGAGGCGCGGATAAGAGGAACCTCTTAGCGCCATCGCCGCATCGCCCGCGGCATCGCCACCAGGTGCGCGGCTACCAGGGACCATTGGTATTATTAACAACGAAGGGCGCTCTCAAAAAAAAAGCCGCCTGTACTAGGCATACCGCTAGAGCCAGCGAGCGCGCGCCAACGCGCGCTGTTGTGGAAAAGAAAAAAAACGTGACAACACACTACAACTCCTACAAAAACTTTACAAAACGGCGAAACGGGGCCATGGCCGACGCTCGCGATGGCCCGTCCGTTGCGGCCAGGCTCAAACTGTGCGCGCAAGCCACAGGAGAGGCGGTGGCGCCGCAAGACGAGGCGATGATTCGCATCCTCTCGCAGCTCGCCGTGGAGCGCAACTGGTGGAGCTTCAGCGTCAACCCGACGCCCATGGGCAAGCAGTTCATTGTCCAGCCCCAGTCCCAGTGGGAGAGGGACAGGGAGCGGCAGCAGGCCAAGGAGGGCAGTGCCCCACCGCAGCCTGTGCCTGCTGCCACCTCCGCCGCGGCACCGCCCGCAGCACCGCCTGCCGCCGCTGCAGCTCCGGCCGCAGCACCGCAGGCACACCCGCAGCACCAACAGGTGCAGCAACCCCAGCCCAACGAGTCGCCCGAGGGGTGGACCAGGGTTGGGAAGGGCGGCATGCCGGACAGGTTCACCATGAGGAACCCTGGCCGCAAGCCGCCGGGCAAGGCGGTCAAGCGCAAGCCTGACCGCCAGCCCGCACCCAAGGGAGGTGGACCCCCACCCCCCTCTCCCAAGGTGAACAAGAACAGGCTGAGCGCGCTGGGCGCTGGCCCTTCTGGCACCAGCGGGAGCCACGAGCGCGCACCGCCGCGCTCCCCCTCCCCCTCCTCGCCGCCTGCCAAATCACCGCGGCCGTCTGTGCCTGCTTCCGAGTATGACTCCGAGTTCGACTTTTCCGACGCTGAGGCGCAGGATAGGACGGCAGGGGTCGTACACGACGCAGTTCAGCAGGCTGTGATGCAATACGGCTATGACGACGAGCTCTTCCAGGCGTGGAGGGACGGCGAGATACGGCGAAAGGACTTGCCGGAGGAGGTGGTGGCTATGGCTTTGGACCTTTGCGAGAGGTGGCGAGCGGAGCAAGAGCGGTGTAGGCGCGTCCACGCGGCGCAGCGGCTCTCCCGCGACCCCGGCCCCTCTCATAGCCGCAGCCGTAGCCGCAGCCCCAACTCTTGCCGCTCTTCCGTGTCGGGTTGTGACGAGGGGTGAGGGGACACGGATTGAAGATCCCTCACACCAAGATCGTGCAGGGCGGGGACACATGTCCCTAAATCCCATCTCGTCTCAGAGTTTGCCCGTTTTATTTATTTATTTACTACAACTCCTGCGCCCACACCTCCATCTTCTTGGGCCGCAGCTGGTTCGACAGGTCCTCCCTGTGGCCTAGGCAGCCATCGCCGCCCTGGCCCCAGGAAAAGACAGCGCCGTCGGCGGTGAGGGCGAGGCTGTGGCGGGTTCCAGCCGACACAGCGACGACGCGCCGCCCAGCAAAGGCCTCGATCTTCTTTGGCAGCAGCTGGTGCTGCTGGTTGCCGTGGCCCAACCTGCCTTGGTGTCCGTAGCCCCAGCTCCAGACAGCGCCGTCGGCGGTGATGGCGAGGTTGTGGTCGCCTCCCGCCGACACAGCCACGACACGCTGGCCAGTGAAGGCCTCGACCTTCTTGGGCAGCAGCTGGCGCTGGTGGTCGCCGTGGCCTAGCTGGCCTCGCCCTCCATGGCCCCAGCTCCAGACGGCTCCGCCGGCGGTGAGGGCGAGGCTGTGGTACCATCCAGCCGAAACCGCGACGACATGCTGGCCAGCAAAGGCATCGACCTTCTTCGGCAGCACCTGGTCCTGCGCGCCGCCGTGGCCCAGCCGGCCATAGGCTCCATGGCCCCAGCTCCAAACGGCTCCGTCGGTGGTGAGGGCGAGGCTGTGGTACAGCCCAGCCGACACAGCGACGACGCGCTGGCCAGCCAACGCCTCGATCTTCTTTGGCTGCCACTCGGTTTGCGCGTCGCCGTGGCCCAACCGGCCGTCGTCTCCAGAGCCCCAGCTCCAGACAGTGCCGCTGCCGGTGAGGGCGAGGTTGTGCCATGTTCCAGCCGACACGCTCACAGCGCGCTCGCCGCCCAGCGTCGACGGAAGGCGGGTCGGCGTGTTGAGCCGCGTCACTCCCTCGCCGTGGCCTAATCGGCCGTCGTCTCCAGAGCCCCAGCTCCAGATAGCGCCGTCAGCGGCGAGGGCGAGGCTGTGCCCGGCGCCAGCTGCCACGCTCACAGCGCGCTCGCCACCCAGCGAAGTAGAAGAGAGTCGGGTCGGCGTGTTGAGCTGCGTCACGCCCTCGCCGTGGCCGAGGATGCCTGGGACGTGAACCGGCGCAGAGCCGCACGACGAGAGCCGCCCCTCGCCGTCAATGAAGAGGCTGTGGTGCATGCCTGCTGCACGCCTCGCCGGCGGGTTGGACTTGCGCAGCAGCGCCGCAAAGCACAGCCACCGCACGGCGCAGCCCTCGCCCTCTGGCAGCGCCGGCAGCTCGAAGCCGCGCTCTTGCGCCCACAAGCGGATGGCCTCCACCGCAAGCGAGCCGTGGAAGAGCAGCGAGACGGCCGCGACGCGAGAGATGTCGGCGGGGTCGCAGCGAGAGAGGGCGCGCACGAGGAGCTCCGTGGGGAGGTCGAGGAGGCGGGCGGGCGGCGGCGTGTCTGGAGAGGGCGCAGCGGTGGAGGCGGGGGCGAGGCGGCGCGAGCGGCGGCGCGGTGGGGTGGACATATACAAGCGAGAAAAAGAATTTGTCCGCACCTACAACAGAAAAGCAAAAGATCTCCGCCCGTCGCCTTCAAACCCCGGCGGAGGCGTTGGCCCCCTGCGCTGTGCGTCCCGTAATTCAGAGCCGCACCGCGTCGGCTGTGTATGCACCACCCGCGCAACCAGGAGCGGCTCGCCCTCAAGCCGTCGCGCGTCAGCATCGACCAGGACAAGCGCCCCCCATCCCCTGGCACCAAGCCTGCATCTGCCAGGCGGCCGGGTGTCGGCGGCACTGCACGCGGTGGCTCGGTGGCGCGAGTGCCAGTGGAGTACGTGGCGAATCTGCAGCAGCAGATCTTCTTCCTCGAGCGCAAGCTTGAGGCGGTGGGCGGAGTCGACGAGCCGGGCGGCGGTGGCAGCCTCAAGCCGGGAGCGGGAGCAATCGCTCTCTCGGGCGGGCTCCGCTCTCAGGTCTCACGCTCCCGCCACGCATGCACACCGCGCGCGACCCGCATCTCGCGCATTGCCGATTGAGACCCGATCGTCACGCCTGCCCGATCACCACGCGCTTGCTCCCGTCAACCGAGGTAGCCAAGATGCTGCCGCTGTGGCTAGGGAAGCCTCACATACATTGCCCTCCGCCCTCAGATCCACAGCCTCGATGCGGAATACCGGGCAGCGGTGCGATCGCATGAGGCGCAGCTGCAACAGCTCGCGCAGGAGCGCCACGTCGCGCAGCTCGCCGAGGCGCGCCCTCTCGGGCCGGGACACCGGCTGCATTGCACACACGCTCGTCACTCGTCTCAACGTGAGCAGGCGCGCGCCCTCGAGCGGCTGGGCGAGGCGGCGCGGCAAAGCGCCGAGGCGGACGCCGAGGCGGCGGCGGCGCGGCAGGAGCTAACGGCCGAAGTGGTGGGGCTGCAGCAGCAGCTCGACCGCGCGGGCATCGAGCACCGCGCGACGCGCGAGGAGCTCAAGGCTTCCGCCGCCGCCTGCGAGGACCTCCGCCGCCTGATCAGCGGCGCCCCCGCGGAGGTGAGGCGGCTGGAGTCCAAGGTGACGAACCTGCAGGCGGAGCGCCTCCTCAGCGAGGGGCGCGAGGAGGCGTACCGCAGGCGGCTGGCCGAGGTGGAGAGAGATCACGAGGCGCTCAAGCTACAGCACGAGCACGGCGTCGCCAAGTGGGACCGGAGGCAGCTCGAGGTGGACCGCGCCACGAGGGAGGCGCTCGTGGATGCGACGAGGAGAGCGGAGCGGGCGGAGCTGCGGCTGCGGGAGGAGGAGGAGCGGTACCGGCTGCTGGGCGAGAGGCTGGACGCGGCAGTCGAGGGCGAGTCGCGCGCGGTGGAGCGGGTGCACGAGCTGGAGGCGCGCCTCGAGTACGCCGAGCGAGACCGCGACGAGGCGATCGAGCACACGGAGAAGAACAAGATGGTGTCGGTGCTCTCGCGCATGATTATCCGGAAGACCCGTGAGCGGATGGCGGAGGCGGAGGCGGCGGCCGCCCGTGTCGTGGCGGGGCAGGACGCGATGAATGACCGAGTGGTGAGCGCAGACGGGGCCCGGAAAGCAGCGCGCGCGACGCAGCTGCCAGTGAGACGAGTTTGCGCCATAGGTGCACGCGGAGGAGGTCCGAGAGGCGATCGACCGGGAGCTGTCCCAGGCGCGCGGCGCGCCATCAAGGCCTGGAGCCACACCGCAGGCCTCACACCGCAGGCCTCACCGCCCGCAGGAGCGGCAGCGGCACGCCATCGAGAGGGAGCACTATGCGCAGCAAGACGAGGAGGCGCGGGCGATGACGGCGTGGAACCGCGAGCTGGAGGCGCAGCTGCACACCATGGGCCGGCATTTGCGCGAGGCGCGGGAGACGCTGGCGGAGGCGGAGGGCCGCGAGCATAATGCCACCGCCCGGCTCAAGGCGGGGGGTGTAGCCGAGATGTAGCCTGGATCGCTGCGCCATCGCCAGGCTCAAAACGGGTGGGCGAGGGTGCCGAGCCTACGGATGACGTGTATGCATGACCCCAGGTGATCGAGGGGCGGCACGAGGCGCTTGTCCTGCTTTCGCAGCTCAAGGTGGACCCAGCCTCGTCTGCACGTCCTCCGACCGCGGGATCGCGCCGATCAGCTCGGTCACCGCGGACGACGCCTCCTTTTTGCGCCCGAACTTGTGCAGCGCGGTGGCGTTCAGCGCGGCCGCGTGTTTGTTGGCCGGCAAGTTCCGCATCACCTCGCCGCTGCTGTCGATGGCTTTCTGGAAGCTGTTTTGCGCCAGCAGCAGCACCGTGCGCTGCAGCAGGCACTTGCCGCGAAGCTGGGGCGTGCCCTCCTCAGCCTCGCACAGCTTGAGCGCCCATGCGTTCCAGCTCAGGTCCGACATGCCATCGCTCTGCGAGAGACCGAAACCCACCGCCTCCTCCAACCCCGAGATCATCTGCACCTCCATCTTATCGCCTGCCCCCACCTCCATCTTTGTGCCTGCCCGATTCTCGAGTAGCAGCTGATACTCTAGCAGCGAGAGCCCGATCACCATCACGCAGCGCTCCCTTATCAGCACTACTCGCCCCCCCGCCTTGACCCCCTCGGCGCCGCCCAGTAGCGCAAGCTGTTCAAAGAGCACCTCCGGCACCCGCCCCAGCAGCTCGCGCAAGTAGAGCATCTTGGGCGGCCCGTCTGGCTTCCTCTTTGCCGACATGCGCGCCTTGACCACCGTGTCCAGCAGGAAGTAGTAGCGGCGGCAGAGCTTGGCGCTTTGGATGCCATGCTTGTGAACACTCGCACGGATCACCGCAAAAGCCAGCTCGTGGGCTCCCCGTCGGAAGCCCTCGTCCGCCACGCCGCAGCAGGCGTCGACTGTCACGCTTTCCGCCTGGTTGTCGCCCGCCAGCGCTGTGACGCGCTCAGCCAGCGCCTCGCCGATCTCCTGCGACGCGGCTGCCGCAGCTTGAGAGGTCGAGGCCATATAACCAACGTATATCGGCCCGGCGGTTACCTCGGGTCGTAAATAAAGAAAAAAGAAACTTGAGGTCAGCGACCGCACTCCAAGTGCTCCAAGTGGCGCATCTACTGTGAGATGGGTAAAAGGAACAGGTCCCCGCCCGTGCGATGTTTGTGCAGGGTTCTTTGTGGGTGTGATCGGCGACTAGCCGGGGTCGTCCTCCCGATGGGGGACTAGCACTAGCCGTCTTCCACATGGTCCCTCGGTCGTAGTGGGGTGCTCCAGCCCGCCGACCACAAAGTGCGCACCGACGTAGTCGCCCGCCGCGACGCCGCCCTCCGCCACCGCCGCGTGCGTCGCACCTAACGCCGACGCCGCCAGGCTGAGCGGCGGCGGCGCACTCGCGCTCACCGCCTCGCTGTGGTGCGCCGCGCCGCCGCGGGCGGGCGGCGCCGCCTTGCCAACCGGCTTGCCGTCAGCGGCTGCACTCGCGCGGCGCATGGTGCCCGTGCTGCCGTCAGCGGCGGCGGCGGCGGAGCGCGCGAGGCACGCCTTGCGCTTGACGCCCGGCCCGCCGAAGCGCGGCTTGTCGACGCAGTGCGCGCACACGCCGCAGTCGTCGACGGCGGCGGGCGCTGGCCGCCTGGCGGCCGTGCTGCCGTCAGCGGCGGCGGGCGCTGGCCGCCTGGCGGCCGTGCTGCCGTCAGCGGCGGCGGGCGCTGGCCGCCTGGCGGCCGTGCTGCCGTCAGCGGCGGCGGGCGCTGGCCGCCTGGCGGCCGTGCTGCCGTCAGCGGCGGCGGCGGCGGAGCGCGCGAGGCACGCCTTGCGCTTGACGCCCGGCCCGCCGAAGCGCGGCTTGTCGACGCAGTGCGCGCACACGCCGCAGTCGTCGACGGCGGCGGGCGCTGGCCGCCTGGCGCCCGCCGGCGCCGCTGCCGCGGCGAAGAGGCCCTTCACCGGCGTGGGCCCGCGCTCCACCTCCGCGCCGCGTGCCGACGTCGGCTCGAGCGACGGTGGCGGCGGAGCGGCGGCGGCGGCAGCGGCCAGAGGGCTCGCGGCCCGCTGTCGCTTGGCAGCTGCCGCCGCCTCCTTGGGCGCGGGCGAGGCCGCCCTCTTCGCCGCCGGTGCGGGCGACGCCGCCGGCTCGCACGCGGCGCAGTACCACTCGCCGTCGGGCACGCGTGCGAGCGGCGCGGCGAGGCAGTACGTGTGGTACGCGCCGTCGCAGCCGTCGCCGTCGCAGAGCAGCATCAGCTCATCGTCCTCGCCAGAGCCGCACGTGAGACAGACGATCGAGTCGGCGCCCTCGTAATGGTCAACGCCCTCGGCGGCGTCAGCGATCGCCTCGGCCGTCGCGCGGGTGGGCCACACTTCGGCGTGCGCGGCGGCGGTGAGGTCGACGCACACCTTCGGCCGCGCACCGACGAGGAGGGTGGTGGTGGTGGTGGCGGGGTGGTGGTGGCGGTGACGAGCATGGTGGTAGTGGTGAAGAGAGGGTAGTGGTGAAGAGAGGGTGGTGGTGAAGAGAGGGTTCTTTTTTTTTCGCTTGCCTGCGCGGCGAGGTAGGCCTGCACCTCCGACCGGCTCACGCGCTCCGGCTCCGCCGCCTGCTCCGCCGCCGCCTGCTCCGCCGCCGCCGCCGCCACCGCCGCGCGGTCGGGCACCCACTGCGCGTCACACCCTCCAGCCGCGCGCGGCTTTGCACAACGCCACCAGCCGCCGGCAGCGAGCGCGTCGCGGCGCACCCACGTGCACGCCCTCCCGCACTCGCACAGCGGCGTGCGCGGCAGCGGCGGCGGCCGCTCCTGCTAAAGCCAGCCGCCGCCGCCGAAGCCGCTGCCGTTGCCGCTGCGCGCGCCGCCGACGTCGTCGTCGTCGTCGCTCGCGGCGGCGGCGCACCACCAGCGGCCGCGCAGCCACGTCGCCGGCAGGCGGCACAAGCACAGCGGTGGCGGCGCGGGCGGCGCGCGCACCGACGGCACCGAGAGCGGCGGCAGCTCCGCCTGGTACGCCTCGCCGAGCCTTGGCTTGGCGGCTGCGCCGCCGCTCGGCGACGCGGCGCTCTCCGTGGGCACCACGAGCCACGCCGAGCCGCCGCCGCCCACCACCACGCCGGCCGCGGCGCGCGCCGCCGCGCGGCTGCCGAAGACGGCGCCGCTCGGCGAGAAGTAGCGGTAGTGCGCGCCGCCGCGCTCGGCCACGCGCCAGCCGAGCGCCGCCGCGCCGCGGAAGAGCGCTCCGTCGATGCGCGCCTCCGGCCACATCGCCGCACCACCACCACCACCCTCCGGCCGCCCGCCGCGCGGCCTGGTGGACGCGGACGCGGAGGACGCGGAGGCCGCGGAGGCCGCGGAGGCCGCCTCCGCCGCCGCCGCCGTTGCTGTCGTCGCTGGCGGCCGCGGCGGCGGCGGCGGCGGCGGCGGCGGCGGCTCGAGGCTGATTGCGTGCGCGTGCAGGTGCTGCCGGCGGTCGGGCGGTAGCGCGGCGGAGTGCGCCTTGCCGCCGAGCGTGGCGACGAGCTCGACGAGGAAGCGCGGCGAGCGCGCGCGCACGCCGAGCAGCCGCGCGCGGTAGCACGCGCCGTCGCCCGCGAACGCGAAGCACTCGCTGCGCCCCTCCTCCACGCGGCGCAGCAGCGCGGCCTCGTGCGCCGCGTCGTCCACACCGCCGCCGCCACCCGCGCGTCCGCCGCCACCACGCGCGGAGGCGTCGGCGAAGCGCGGCTGCTCCACCGCGACGAGCCCGAGCTTGCGCTTTACGGCCGGCAGCGAGAAGAGCTTCTCGCCGTCCCGCGGGTCGATCATCACCAGGTCTCCCCGCACTGAGTGGCCCCTCTTCTTGTTCGCCTTGCTGCCCTCCCCAGTGGACGGCTTGCGCAGCACGTACGAGATCGTCCAGCCGTGACACGAGATCGTCCGAGTCTCCAGTGCGCTCCTCAGCTGCTCGATGGCCACGATGAGCGTCTCCGCCTCCTCGGCGGTGAGAGGCGGGACACGGTCGTCGGCGCTCGCGGAGCTGGTGCTGCGAGGACTGAGAGGAGTGGGCACGACAGCAGCGCTCAGGGTCGGTGCTGGTTCGTCCAGGGAAGCAGCTCCTACTCTCCCGAGGCAGCCCTCTGGCAGCGACTCGGCAACAGCAAGCTTGACGCCCACCGGCTGCTCCCCAGCAAGGCCGTCTGGCACACCGTCTCCGGTCAGCAGCTCAGGGCATTCGCGAACGAGATTGAGCTCGTCGGTGCCACTGCTGGCTGCCTCCTGCATCCTAGCGCCCTCGTCCATGCCGTCGGCTTGCCAGAACACAAGCCAGAGGAGAGTGAGAGATCGAACAAGTTGAGGGCGGGGCACTACTCCAATGTGGGTAACTATATAGTCCGTACCGTCGGGTACTTATTTTAAGAGCAGGTAAACAGCAATAGATCCGGCCCTCAAGCGGCCTAATCGATACCCAGCCCTCACGGAATCGGTCCCTCGTTGTACAGCAATCGATCCTTCACACTGCCCGCGCTGCCAAACTTGCTGAGAATCGGTCCCCCCACCTGTGGCGCGAACCTGATATGACATATGTCTCCCGCGCTCGGCGCGCCGACCGCGCAGCGGCGGCAGACCACCCTCCGGTTCGAGGGGCGCCTGGGGGTGAGCGGGCTGCCTCCGCCAGAGTTTGGCTCGCCCACCGACGGGCTGCCTCCGCTCGCCACCCTGCCACGGGTCGCAAGCCCTCTGCCGGAGCAATTGGTCCCTTGGCAAGCGCGAATCGGTCCCCCTGGCTCCAGGAACTGATCCGGCACTACACCCGGATCTATTGCTGTTTACCTGCTCTTAAAATAAGTACCCGACGGTAATACACGGTACTATGAACTCTCTCTCGAGGTTCTCGAGGTGGATATCCTTTGGCCGCGTTGGGTAGCGAGGATTGGTGTGACGCGATCCACGCAGGCGTGTTTTCTGGCGGCCGACAGTACTATGAACACAGAAGCCCATAAAAGTCGCCGAGTCGCCACGGAGCCAGCCTGCTGCCGGCTCGCACGGCAGCCTCTGCCTCTCGACCAGCCTCAACTTCTGTACATTCAACATTTTGTCGCTGCGTGCTCCGTGGCGAGCTGTGGCGGCGGTCGAAGTTGGCCCAGATTCGACGACGAGCGCCGGACGATAGTAGTGTCTCTGTTCGCCCTGTGCATGTCAGGTCAGGCTGCAGCAGGGCACCACCATCGTGCTGCCCTGTTGCAGCCTGACTTTGCCCACTGTGCACAGTCGCCAGAGCAACGGGGAGTGAGAGGCCCCGCAACGAGGAGTGCGTTTTGGGGATGCAGAGCGTGCAAGGCAGCTAGGGATGAGGCTGCAAAAGAGGCGCGCGAGGCAAGGAGGAGAAACGGGGAAAGGAGGGACTGGGACGATTGGAAACATGAAGACAGTGCGCCACCACAGGCGTCGCTGGCGCACATACTGAGCGGCAGCTGCGCTGGCAACAAAGTAGCGGCACGCGGATTCACATGCGGGAGCTTGACAAACATGCGGCGAGGGCGACGGCAAGAGTCGAACGGGCGGCACCCGACTCGAAAGACACAGCCACATTCCTGAGACGCGCGAGGGCACGAGCCTCCTTAAAGGCGATAGGGTCTAAATTTGGAGCGCTCGCAGAAGAAGAGTACGACGAAATAGCGCCTGTGATCGCCTGCACCCTACCCGCACTAACAGACTCCATGCCCGAAAGAAAGAGAAAGGAGCTCGCAGGAGAGGTGAGGGAACTACAGATAGTGGGGAATGCAGCCTCGGTCGCTTTACGGACATGGGTACGGAACAACGACAAGACAAAGGCACGGGCGGAGGAACGGGAGAATAATAAGGGTGGATAGGGCGTATGTTTAAGGCATGGAGGAAAGTTCACACAGAACGTAGAGAACGGGAGGCAGCCGGGGAAGACGACGATGAAGAGGACGACACACCAGTGGTGATCCCGTCGTCGGCTGTCACGACATACCCGAAGGGAACCCCGGTGCCGACGCCTTCCATAATGGAGGAGGCGGCGCGGGTCGTGGCAGGCACAGGCGCGGGTGGGGGTTGGGCGGGGGCGGAGCCGGGAGCGGCTCGCGGGTTAGTCCGGTGGGGGGGGCGGGGCGGGGCGGGGGGGGGAATCGGGTCGGGTCGGGGTACACTAACGCCTTTTTCGTCTTTTTTTCGAATGCCTGTGGTGCGCTAGCCGTCGCCCACCTTGTTGTGCAGGCATTGTAAAATTCTTTTTTCTTAGAGTTGTATTTTTTCAATTCTTTTTTCTCGACAAACCCAAGTAGACTGCCGATCGCGTGTGGCCTGGTCCGCAGAAAGCTCAGACACACGAGCAAGGGGGGGGACAAGCGTAAAAAGGGACGGAAGCCGAGAGCGCTCGCAAAGAGGACGCGGCGGCGGCCAATGGCCACATATCATCATCACCGCTCGCGCCACCGCCCTCTCCCGCCGTCCCTCCGCCTCTGGCTACCCGCGACGGCGCCGCCCGCGACCGCGACGGCGCCGCTATGCCGCTCGGCGGCGATCGACTGCAGAATGACACGCCGCCCATGCTGCTCGGTTCGCCGCCGCTGGCTCCCCGCGATGGCTCCGCGATGCAGCCCGGTGGAGGACAACTGGAGATGGACGAGATGGATGAGGAGGGAAGAACCCGCCACCACGCGCGGATGTGCGCCGCCCCCCTCCCTCTCCCACCCCACCCCACCGCTGCCGTGTCTCGGAATGAGGAAGCCGGTCTGAACCGACAGCCAGCGCCACTACGCGTGGGCCCGAGCGTACGAGTTCTCAGTACAAAAGACCGGGTTTATCTCTCAAAACGTCCTCCTCAACCGTCACCCGGCCCTTCTCTCCGCTCGCGTGCGTTTATGTTGACATGCGCGGGCCCATCCGCGGGGTGCACGCGTGCAGGCTGAACAACGGGCTCGCGCTCGCCTCTCAGAAGGTTCAGACGCCAGACAATCGGGAGATGGACGAGATGGATGAGGAGGAAAGAACCCGCCACCTCCGCAGGCTCCGCAAGCGGGTAGCGGACTCCAAGTTTCCGGCCCCACCGCCTCTGGATTTTTCCCCCCGGCGTTGCAACGGCGCGTGCCCGTCCCGGCCGCGCCGAAAGGCCGTCCCCATCGTGCCTGGGGACCCAGGCCGCGGCCGAATGCACGTCTTCCCCAGACTGCCGCCATGGCGCATTGCTGGCTGCCTCGAGGGCGCGGAGCTCGAGGCCGCACGGGCGGAATGGCATGCTATGGACAAGACCGACGAGCGGGAGGCGATGCGCCGCGCCCGCAACCTTGCAATGAGTCGCTCAGCGCCGCATCGCGAGGGTGACTCCGCACGCCGAGCCAAGGCGCGGCGCGAGAAGAGAGACAGAGAGAGAGCTTTTAGCAATAACATTTAACACCTCGCCCCAGCGTACCACCCCCCCGCCCGACCGGGCGTCTACTTGGGTTTGTCCGCGACACATCGCGGGAGATACAGCCCCCTCTCTCGCGCGGCCCGGGGTGCCCATCCAATATCACCCCCGCCGGGGCGTGAATCCAAAGCCGAGACTTTCCTCGTACACGTCACGCCACCGATTGCACGAGGAGAAAGAACCCATGACGATCGACGTCGTTCTCCGCAGCGTGCCTCTCCACCTCACCGACGCCCAGCTGTGTGCTCTCCTCGGCGTCGAGACGGTCACCCGCTTCCGGCGCACGTCCGGCCCGTCCGAGAAGCAAAATCCTCTCCACCTCGTGCGGGCGTGCTGCCGAAGCGAGAGTCAGGCGGAGCAGCTTCTGCTGCAGGGTCGCGTGAGTCTTGACGGGCAGGAGTGCGCCGTGGAGCGACCAAAGGCGGCCTCAGACAGCTCCGCACCCCGCGGCGCGTACCCGGCCTTCACGCCTTCGGACGAGGCGTGGCTTCTGCGGCACCACCGCGCCAAGGTCGCGCACGGTATCGCCGAGATGTCGCCGAGATGCGGTCGCTGGAGGAGGGAGGTTGAGGTTGAGGTTGAGGTTGAGATTTGAGGCTGGGGGGGTGGGGGGGGGGGTGGGGGCAGAGGGGGGGGGTGGGGGGGGGGCAGAAAAGCTGAAAGCGAGAGCGAGAGCGAAAGCGCGGGGGGCGGGGGGGGGGGGTCTGATTCCCCTACCCCTT
>NW_005198966.1:104855-111254 GCF_000372725.1 Emiliania huxleyi CCMP1516
TGAGCGGGGGGGGCGCCGGCTCCTTTTGGGCGGGCGTGATCCTCCACACGGGTGCTCGAGGCGTAACGAGGTCGAGGAGCGAGGTCGCCTGTCCAAGTAGGTCCTCAACTCTCCCGTCCCCGTGGTTGGCGTGGCGGCCCCCACTGCGGAAGGGGCCCCCCCCCCCCCCCCTCCCCCCGCGCGCGGTGCTCGCCTGCTACCGGTGGGAGGACCGGAGGTGATGCGAGATCGTCCGAGAGTGCCCGAGAGTAGGTACGCCCGCGGTCCTCG
This sequence comes from Emiliania huxleyi CCMP1516, assembly GCF_000372725.1. Lineage (NCBI taxonomy): Eukaryota > Haptophyta > Isochrysidales > Noelaerhabdaceae > Emiliania > Emiliania huxleyi. The sequence continues at coordinate 105,126 of NW_005198966.1, forward strand.
TGTGCTATCCGCTGCGCATGACGGAGCGCTGCGGCGCCGGCGCCGACGGGACCCACGCGGCGCGGCGCTGTGAACGGCGTCTCTTCACACCCCTGCAGCTGTGAGCAGGCGCCGAGGGGACCCACGCGGCGCGGCGCTGTGAACGGCGTCTCTTCACACCCCTGCAGCTGTGAGCAGGCGCCGAGGGGACCCACGCGGCGCGGCGCTGTGAACGGCGTCTCTTCACACCCCTGCAGCTGTGAGCAGGCGCCGAGGGGACCCACGCGGCGCGGCGCTGTGAACGGCGTCTCTTCACACCCCTGCAGCTGTGAGCAGGCGCCGAGGGGACCCACGCGGCGCGGCGCGAGACGAGGGGCGGCTCGGCGAACAAGTGGAGAGGTGGGGCGCTGGCGGGCGGGCGGGGCTTATGACGGAGCCTCCTCTGCTGAGGGTGTGAACGGCGTCTCTTCATGGCTGCTGCTGTGAGCAGGCACCATACACACCGTGGCGAGCGAGTGCGGTGTGAACGGCGTCTCTTCACGGCTGCAGCTGTGAGCAGGCACCATACACACCGTCACGAGCGAGTGCGGTGTGAACGGCGCCTCTTCACGGCTGCAGCTGTGAGCAGGCACCATACACACCGTGGCGAGCGAGTGCGGTGTGAACGGCGTCTCTTCACGGCTGCAGCTGTGAGCAGGCACCATACACACCGTGGCGAGCGAGTGCGGTGTGAACGGCGCCTCTTCACGGCTGCAGCTGTGAGCAGGCGGGACCCGTGGCCGAACCTCTTCTGGCTAGTCGACCCGCGGCTCTTCCAGTGCGCCCGAGCGCTGCAGAACTTGCGGCGCTGGCGCGGCGGCCTCCTCTCTTCACGGCGAGGGGCGACACTAGGTTTTCTTCTGTTTTCGGCTCAGAGGGGTGTGAACGGCGTCTGTCTTCACGGCGGGGGGCGTGGCTAGGCGCGCCTCGGCGCTCGAGCACGAGGGTAGGGTGCAGCAGTGGCAGCGGGAGGTCTGCCGTGAAGCCAGAGGAGCGGCGACGAGCTCACAATTCATTTCATCAGAGCCGGTCCATCTCTTGCAGGTTGCCGCGGAGCCACAGGGGGAGTTCGCTGCTGCGCTCGCGGCGGCACACCGCGAGTAGCCGCTCGCTGGGGCTGTGAACGGCGTCTCTTCACACCCCTGCAGCTGTGAACAGGCGCACCACGAGTACGGCGCCGCGCGCTGGGCGCTGCTGAGCGACGCGGACCGCGAGTATTGCCTCGGCCAGCCGTGGGCGGCGGTGGAGGCGCTGTGAGAGTGTGCGAGACTGAGCGAGCGTGTGCGAGAGTAGGCCAGCCGTGGGCGGTGGAGGCGCTGCGGGACGCGGGCGTGGGCGGGCTGCGCTACACGTCCCAGGTCAAGTGCTTGCACGCGCACCTGGCGCACGCCTTGGCGGGCGGCGCAAACCCGGTGGGAGAGCGAGTGCTAAGGCTGGTGCGCGAGGGCGAGGGCGAGAAGCGGCAGTAGACTAGAGTGGCCAAAAGAGCTAAGGTGGCGCACAGACACATATAAAGGTGAAAATGTGCACGAGGGGACGAGCCCAATCAAGATCCTAAAAACGGCACTCGAGCTCTAATCCGGTTCTTCTACTTACACACGTTAATTTAAGGATTAAGCCGTACACACCTCACGGCTTTAGAGTCAGAGTGAGCAGAGTACTTTCATTCATCACCGATCAGGATCACGTCGAGAGCGTACTGGCAAACCGGACCGGACGCAAGGCGCCGTTCAGCTAGCGGCCGTGCACCGCGCTGAGCACTGGAAAAGTTCTCCCCCCCCCACGCTGGATTTGCGCAGCATGCTAAGCCCAGCTCACTAACTGTATCCAGGAATCCGGCGCGCGGCGTAAGACCTCTCACTCAGTCACCGCGCCCGCTTGCGCCTCGATCTTCTTTGGCAGCAACTGGTCCGACAAATCTTCACCGTGGCCTAGCTGGCCAGTGCCACCCTGGCCCCAGGCAAAGACAGCGCTTTCGGCGGTGAGGGCGAGGCTGTGGTTTCCAGCCGACACAGCGACGACGCGCCGGCCAGCAAAGGCCTCAACCTTCTTGGGCAGCAGCTGGGTCCGCGTGTCGCCGTGGCCCAACCGGCCTACGCCTCCATAGCCCCAGCTCCAGACGGCGCCATCGGCGGTGAGGGAGACGCTATGTTCTCCAGCCGACACAGCGACGACGCGCTGGCCAGCAAAGGCTTCGACTTTCTTCGGCAGCAGCTGGTGCTGCTGGTCGCCGTGGCCCAACTGACCTTGGCTTCCGTAGCCCCAGCTCCAGACGGCGCCGTCGGCCGTGATGGCGACGCTGTGGTGGAATCCAGCCGACACAGCGACGACAAGCTGGCCAGCAAAGACCTCGACCTTCTTCGGCCACGGCTGGTCCTGCTCATCGCCGTGGCCCAACCGGCCGTAGGCGCCCCAGCCCCAGCTCCAGACGGCTCCTTCGGCGGTGAGGGCGAGGTTGTGCACGCCTCCAGCCGAGACAGCAACGACGCACTGACCAGCAAAGGCCTCGACCTTCTTGGGCAGCAGCTGGTCCTGCTGGTCGCCGTGGCCCAGCCGGCCTCGCTCTCCCCAGCCCCAGCTCCAGACGGCTCCGTCGGCGGTGAGGGCGAGGTTGTGGTACAGCCCAGCCGACACAGCGACGACGCGCTGGCCAGCCAACGCCTCGATCTTCTTTGGCTGCCACTCGGTCTGCGCGTCGCCGTGGCCCAACCGACCAAAGCCGTCACAGCCCCAGCTCCAGAGGGCGCCGTCGGCGGAGAGGGCGAGGCTGTGCGCGGCTCCAGCCGACACGCTCACAGCGCGCTCGCCGCCCAGCGAAGTAGAAGGGAGGCGGATCGGTGTGTTGAGCTGCGTCACGCCCTCGCCGTGGCCGAGTAGTCCCGGCGTCCAGCTCTCAGCCTTGCCGCACGACGAGAGCCGCCCCTCGCCGTCGATGAAGAGGCTGTGCCAATAGCCTCCCGCCGCCCTCGCCGGCGGGTTGGACTCGCACAGCAGCGCAGCGAAGCACAGCCACCGCACGGCGCAGCTCTCGCCCTCTGGCTGCGCCGGCAGCTCGAAGCCGCGCTCTTGCGCCCACAAGCGGATGGCGTCCACTGCGAGCGAGGCGTGGAAGAGCAGCGAGACGGCTGCGACGCGAGCGATGTCGGCGGGGTCGCAGCGAGAGAGGGCGCGCACGAGGAGCTCCGTGGGGAGGTCGAGGAGGCGGGCGGGCGGCGGCGTGTCTGGCGATGGCGCGGCGGTGGCGGCGGTGGCTAGGCGGCGCGAGCGGCGGCGCGGTGGGGCAGACATCGCGAGAAAAAGAAATGCCTGCGCGACCTGGGTGATGGCGGCGTGCCGTCCTCCCGTCCCTCAGGCGCCTTTTATTTCTTTCTTAAAACGACGGATCGACAGGGCCGAGATGCGCCAGAGCCAAGTCAACCTCGCATTCGTCGCCAGGGGCTGGGCGCACAGAGTCCCAACCGTCTCGGTCTTCGCTCACTGCCCGCCTGGCGCCCACGCCTCGATCTTCTTGGGCAGCAGCTGGTTCGACAAGTCCTCTCCGTGCCCTAGGCAGCCGTGGCCGCCGTGACCCCAGGTGAAGACGGCGCCGTCGGCGGTGCGGGCGGTGCTGTGGAATGCTCCAGCCGACACAGCGACGACGCGCCGGCCAGCAAAAGTCTCGACCTTCTTCGGCAGCAGCTGGTCCTGCTCGTCACCGTGGCCCAACGGACCAAAGCCTCCACAGCCGCAGCTCCAGACAGCACCGTCGGCGGTGATGGCGAGGCTGTGCAGACCTCCAGCCGACACAGCGACGACGCGCTGGCCAGCAAAAGCCTCGACCTTCTTTGGTAGGAGCTTGCGTTGCTCGTCGCCGTGGCCCAGCCGGCCAAAGCCTCCATCACCCCAGCTCCAGACAGCGCCGTCGGTGGTGATTGCGAGGCTGTGGCTGCTTCCAGCCAGCACAGCGATCACGCGCCGCCCGGCAAAGGCCTCGATCTTCGTTGGCAGCGGCTGCCACTGCTCGTCGCCGTGGCCCAGCTGGCCAAAGGCTCCACCGCCCCAGCTCCAGACAGCTCCGTCGGCGGTGAGGGCGAGACTGTGGCTGCTTCCAGCCGACACGGCGACGACGCGCCTTCCCGCCAAGGCCTCGATCTTTGTGGGCAGCTCCTGTTCGGCGACGAGCTCGTCGCTGTGGCCCAACCGGCCAGCGTCTCCCCAGCCCCAGCTCCAAACACTGCCGTCCGCGGTGAGGGCGAGGCTGTGGCTACCTCCAGCAGATACAGCGATGACGCGCTGGCCCGCAAAGGCCTCGATCTTCTTGGGCTGCCACTGGCTCTGCTCGTCGCCGTGGCCCAGCCCGCCCAAGCCTCCATAGCCCCAGCTCCAGACAGCTCCGTCGGCGGTGAGGGCGAGGCTGTAAGAATCTCCAGCCGACACGGCGACGATGCTCTCGCCACCCAGCGTCGACGGAGGGAGGCGGGTCGGCGTATTCAGCCGCAGCACGCCCTCACCGTGACCGAGAAGGCCTGGAAAGTCCTCCGCGTCGTACTCGTCGTCCTCCTCGCCCTGTGCTGCCATGCCGCACGACGAGAGCCGCCCCTCGCCGTCGATAAAAAGGCTGTGCTGCCAGCCTGACGCCGCCCTCGCTGGCAAGTTGGACTCGCGCAGCAGCGCCGACAAGCACAGCCACCGCACGGCGCATCCCTCGCCCTCTGGCAGCGCCGGCAGCTCGAAGCCGCGCTCTTGCGCCCACAAGCGGATGGCCTCCACCGCAAGCGAGGCGTGAAAGAGCAGCGAGACGGCCGCGACGCGAGCGATATCGGTGGGGTCGCAGTGAGAGAGGGCGCGCACGAGGAGCTCCGTGGGGAGGTCGAGGAGGCGGGCGGGCGGCGGCGTGTCTGGAGAGGCGGCGGCGGTGGAGGCGGTGGCGAGGCGGCGCGAGCGGCGGCGCGGTGGGGCAGACATCGCGAGAAAAAGAATCTGAAAGCGCGAAAAAGAATTTTACAACGAACAGCCTCGCACAACACTGGGCACAGGAAGGTTGAAGCGAGAATCGGAGAGAGACCGCGAAGAGAGATAGGAAGAGGCAGACCCCCTAGGGTAGGCGACGGCTAGCGCATCACACTCCTCTCCTTAAAATCCCTGTGTGGTGGCGGCGTGCCGTTCTCCCATCCCTCCCTTGGGTTGTCTGTTTTCTTTCTTTCTTTACTGGGCACAGGACTAGAATCTTGGTGACACAGTTTTTCTTTCACGAGGTGTATTCGCCTGCCAGCAGGAAAGGAAAAGGACGTCGCGGGACGAGGCAGACGAGAGCGACGCGGCAGAGGAGGAAGCGACAGGAGGGAGAACGACGAGAGTGGGACGACCGCGAGGCGGCATGAAGGTTGCAGCGGGGGTCCCGACCCCCCCTCCCTGGAAGCGATGTGCGCCTGCTCCAGTGTCGTGCGAAAAAAGGAAATTCCCCCAACCAAACACTCGCAAAAAGAAAAGGGGAAAATCAACCTCGCAGGCCCGACACACAGGTGCCGCGATATAAAATGATTATCACGGGCAAGACGATATAAAATAATCATTACCAAAATGATTACCAGCAACACTCCCAGATGGTTCTCCTGCACATCACACCCCGACACAATCATGTTGAACCATAAATGTGACAAACAAAACATCTAAATGTGCCCGACTCGATCCTCTTCCGCTCTTGAGAGGCACATTAGGGACTCCGTCTCCCGGTCGTGTGCCGCCACGGCCAGCCAGCACAGGACAGCCGCTTTTGTGTTTTGACGCACCCTGAATTACGAGAAACTCAAACGAGCCTCAAGTGAAGAGGTCCTCACCTAGGTCCTCACGCCAAGAGGTCCTCTCCAAGAGAGGTCCTCCTAGAGGTCCTCACGCCAAGAGGTCCTCACGGCGCAGTGGATTATCCGTCGCAGAATGGTTGCGCGCCCCTACGCCGCCCCGCCGCGCGTCGCGACGGCCGGCGGCACGCCTTTGTTTCCTCTCGATCCTCCCTCCCCCCCCTCTGTCCCGTGTCAGAGGCAGCGCTTCGTTCGAAGGAGCCAAAGCCCAGTTGTTCAACTTGTTCGAGCAACCTGTGTCCTGTGAGAGGCAGAGTAGAGAGAGATAGGAGGA